>NC_053389.1:151991447-152240743 GCF_905171765.1 Bufo bufo | reverse complement strand
GATCTACGTGCAGGCAATGTATCAAAGAGGCTAGCTCAAAAGGAGAGTCACTGGATTTGGACTCTTGGGACTTTACGCCCCAGGGGCCTAAATGATAATTTGTGTTTCTCATCCTTCCTGTAACCGCTGGGACCACGCCTGTGGATTCCATTATTTTTAAATAATTTTTTTAGGTATTATTTTTAATCAACTTTTCTAATATGCTCTCTCTCTCTCCTTTATTATTATCTTTTTCATAGGACGTAACATCTTCACACCCTCTATCCATTCATGCCCGCGAAAAATGAACCTCTCTTCAGTCTGCTCCTCTTGTCATCGAACTTTGGTTGGAGCACTATTTTAGCTCCACAGATATATTTTTAGAAATATTTTTTCTGCATATAACATATCCTTCTTGTCCTTCTCATTATGATTCGCTTTTTCTTTCACACGTTCACTGATATACAGTACAGACCAAAAGTTTGGACACACCTTCTCATTCAAAGAGTTTTCTTTATTTTCATGACTATGACAATTGTAGATTCACACTGAAGGCATCAAAACTATGAACTAACACATGTGGAATTATATACATAGCAAACAAGTGTAAAAACAACTGAAAATATGTCATATTCTAGGTTCTTCAAAGTAGCCACCTTTTGCTTTGATTACTGCTTTGCACACTCTTGGCATTCTCTTGATGAGCTTCAAGAGGTAGTCCCCTGAAATGGTTTTCACTTCACAGGTGTGCCCTGTCAGGTTTAATAAGTGGGATTTCTTGCCTTATAAATGGGGTTGGGACCATCAGTTGCGTTGAAGAGAAGTCAGGTGGATACACAGCTGATAGTCCTACTGAATAGACTGTTAGAATTTGTATTATGGCAAGAAAAAAGCAGCTAAGTAAAGAAAAACGAGTGGCCATCATTACTTTAAGAAATGAAGGTCAGTCAGTCAGCCGAAAAATTGGGAAAACTTTGAAAGTAAGGGCTATTTGACCATGAAGAAGAGTGATGGGGTGCTACGCCAGATGACCTGTCCTCCACAGTCACCGGGCCTGAACCCAATCGAGATGGTTTGGGGTAAGCTGGACCGCAGAGTGAAGGCAAAAGGGCCAACAAGTGCTAAGCATCTCTGGGAACTCCTTCAAGACTGTTGGAAGACCATTTCAGGGGACTACCTCTTGAAGCTCATCAAGAGAATGCCAAGAGTGTGCAAAGCAGTAATCAAAGCAAAAGGTGGCTACTTTGAAGAACCTAGAATATGACATATTTTCAGTTGTTTCACACTTGTTTGTTATGTATATAATTCCACATGTGTTAATTCATAGTTTTGATGCCTTCATAGTCATGAAAATAAAGAAAACTCTTTGAATGAGAAGGTGTGTCCAAACTTTTGGTCTGTACTGTATATACTTTATCTTGAGTGCAATCAAGGTAATCATGCTTATATTCATTTTTTATTTCTCATCATGCACTGTTACTTTATTTCCCCCGTTTTTCATTCTTTCCCTCCCTCCATTCCCCCCCCTTCCCCTCCCCCTCTTTCCCTTCCCCCACTTCCCCTCCCCCTCTTTCCCTTCCCCCACCCCCCGTTCCCCTCCCCTTCCCCTCCACCATCCATGAAGGTACTATTTTTATTTATCACATACCGCCATCAATTTGATTTCACTTTGTTGTAGTATTCTATCACTTGGGTATTCACAATATGAATTGTATCAATTTTTATTACTTATTCACCTATTCCACACACTTCCCATATTCTGTGTGTCATATAATCATTCATCATACATCATTACCCTTTCAGTTCCCTGCTCCCTTTCCCTCACTCACTTTATACACTTTTCTGGGATCTATCATTGATTTTTTTGTCAATATTTTGTACCAGTATGCACATTTTGTACATCTTACACATTACCTAATGCACACCTACACTTTATACTCATAAACACACCGGTTATATTTTTACAAGTACCTCCAACTACGCCATCTCCTAGCATCCCAGAACATTGCACACACTGCTCATTCCTCTATGTATACTGCATATTTCCAAAACCCCAGATTACGGAAGGGAGGTATTTCTGAGGCCTATAGAGGGTTGCAGCTCTCAGTTACTATATCAAAATTCCCGTTCCAGACTAAATGGGAGAAAGATTTAAATAAAACTTTTGCACCAGCACATTGGGCCTTTGTTTTCTCCCTGAGTTCTAAAACCTCAAAGTGTGTCGACCACCTAGAGGCCTCAAGGAAGCTCCTTTATAGGTGGTATTATACTCCTTATCGCCTATCCATCATATATCCAACCACCTCAAACGTTTGCTGGCGATGCCTATCAGCAGTTGGCAATTTAATGCACATCTGGTGGACTTGCCCTGCTGTCAACCGTTTCTGGTCCAACATATTGTCACTCATAGGTGCTGTAATAGGGAAGACACTTCCCGCATCCCCGGAAATAGCACTGCTCTCCTTGGGGCTGGAATGTTTAGATTTGAAGGACCTCACTATTGCTTTTCATATACTAACAGTAACAAGAGTGGCGATAGCCAAAAGGTGGAAGAGTAGGGATATCCCAACCATACCAGAAATCATTGCTAAAGTTCACTATAATTACGGCATGGAACTACTGATTGCAAAACAACTTTGCCGGTTATCAAGTGTCAGTGTCAGGTGGCGTGACTGGGCGTCTTATATATCTAAACATTACCCATCTTTGCCAAATCTACAAGTATAAAAGATGTATACCTCAATTATATTGCTTGATTTTAATTGTGGTGCAGTGTTTATTATTGTTTGTTTGTTGGTCGTCTTTCACGGCCTTGTTTTCTTCTTTATTGTAAATGAGGGCTTTTCATACGATATCTTTTATCCTGAAAACTTGTAATGTGATGAGCAAATAATACTGTAATGTACGGTAATATAACACTATGGAAGATGTTGTATGCTCTAATTTTCAAATAAAAAATTTGTGAAATAAACACACCGGTTATTATGTATAAACAGGTTATTATGCATAAACACACTGGCTATTATGTAACTTTATAATTGTTTCGCATTATTACAGAATGCAAACTTATCTTTGTACTGTGTATTCATGTTTATATATTTGTCTCTGTTTACGCATTGTTGTCTCATCACTTTATGTATTTATCATGTAATACTTGTATTTTTGGTATTATTTATTAATTTGCTCTGTATGGTTGAGATGTAAGGGAAGTGCATATAATTTATGTTACATTTTCTGCGGAGATAGTCATTTTATATAATGAGGTGTATGTTATTGTCCTTCTCCTCTCCTGTGGTGTGTGCGCGCGGTGCTTGGTGCCGCCCCCGGCGCCTCTCGCCTGTGCGTCCTCATGCCGTTATCGTCCGATCATGTGACTTCGTCACGTGATGTGGGCGTGTAGGCGGGATGCCGGCCGGGAGGTAGCTGGGCGCGGTTTGAATGGAGCCCCGCACGCCAGCATACATGCACAGCTGAGGACAAGTATGTACAATCAACATCTGATTGGTGGAGAGAGCCTGTAAATAGATGATTCACAGTGATGGAGTTACCCCCGGACGAAGGCACGCCGAAACGCGCGTTGGGGTAGCGCCATCCTGGGTGATATAGCACACAGTCTTTTTTGGTCAGTCTCTGCTCTTTTTCACCTATACGGCACTTAAATTAGGATATTTTATATCTAGTTATTACTGAAGTTTGCTCTTACTTCATTTATGTTGCACTTGCAATGCAAACCCTGTTCTACCTTTTTTGCCGTGTAGGTTCTCTTTTTGACCGCTGACTCATCCGTCATTTAGGTTTGTTTCGGTCATTGGTTGGTCACTGTACCGTATATAATCTATTCCATTGATCACTATCTTTTACATTTGACATGTGTGCTATCCCAGGGTGGCGCTCTTTTTCTGCTTCCATTCACTTTTTAACGGCACATTACTTATTGCTTTATACATTTTTTAATCATGTTACAATAAAATTATATTTTTACTTTTGGTACTATGAGCTCTGTTCTCTTGTTTTTTCGCTTGTTTCACTCGGGAGCTAGTACCGAGTTACAACTACGGGTGTCCTTTTGGTTATATTGGGTGGACACTGTCTTCCATTTTTTATCAATTGGACACTTTTGGTCTTTATTGTTTTTTCTTATATCAAGTGTGATCTGTGATCAAGATCAAGATGCCTGCACCTATTGAACTTTCTTCTTTGGTATGTGAGTGCTGTCTTTATCCGTTCTAATTAAACCTTAGGATACCAGTGTTTTTTTTTTTCATTTTTGCGTTTTCATTTTTCTTCACCATCTTCCTTAAGCCATAACTTTGTTATTTTTCCGTCACATAGCTCTATGAGGGCTTATTTTTTTGTGGGATAAGTGGTACTTTCTAATGCCACCATTTAATGTGGAATACAATGTAGTGGGAAAAAATTCCTAATTGGATGGAATTGGAAAAAAAAGTAATTACTCTGTTTTACGGGTTTTGTTCCAACGGCGTTTGTGGCAAAACTGACCTATGCCCTTCATTGTCTGGGTCAGTACGATTACAACGATACCACATATGTATAGGTTTTTATCTCTAAATAGTGTAAAAATATGTAATATATAATTTTTTTTACATCACCATATTCTGACCCCCATAACTTTTTTTTTTATAGTTAAATCTACTGAGCTGTGTGGGGGCTCATTTTATGCAGGACAATCTGTATTTTTTAATTGATACCATATTGGAGTGTGTGAGACTTTTTGATCACATTTTATTACACTTTTTTGGGGATTTTTAAAAAAAATATTTTTGAAGTTTTTTTTATGATTTTAAAGCTTGTGTTTTTTTTTTTTTGAATTCTGAACAATCATGGATTATTTTTAGATCCATTAATTGTTCAGAATTGTTCATTTCTTATGTTAGCCTGCCACCTGGTAGCCAAAATAAGAATTGCAGCTTCAATACCCTAGGTCTCTTCAGCTAGACCCAGTGCATTAAAATTAATTACCGGAATCCTCATTGGCCACAGAGGATGCTGGTAAGAAGCCCGGAAGTGCGAGCTTCCGGGTTTTTCACCCTTTAGATGCCATGATTTCACTTGATCACTGCATCTAAAGGCTGTAATGACCGCGACGGCATTATTGCCGGTCATCATCATTAGCAGCGGGTCTCTGCTGTTTGAAACAGCTGAGACCCACCGGCCATGACGCCCGCTGCACGCGCAAACGGGTATCATGTTTGACCATCGCTCCAGCGCTGTACATGTACGGCGCAGGTAGCGAAGGGGTTAATAAGCTTGGATACAGCACTCTGTAGACAGCCAGCTTCTTTAGAAATTACCTTTTGTGGCTTACCCTCCTTGTGGAGAATGTCACTGCCGTTTTTCTGGACAACTGTCAAGTCAACAGTCTTCCCCATGATTGTGTAGCCTACTGAACCAGACTGAGGGACCATTTAAAGGCTTAGGAAACCTCTGCAGGTGTTTTGGGTTGCTTATCTGATTACAGTGTGTACTTGGAGTTGTTATTTCCTTTCAGTACAGCTGTAGGACGTTCTCCCCATGTGCTCTCCTGCAGTGAGAGAGGTGTGTTAAGATGCACAACTCTCTCACTGATCTGGCAAAGAGCGATCTCTGAACCTCATTCTGGGATTTGAAGTCAAGGAGGCGGTCCTGTGTATACAGAGCTAGCTGTCAGCCACTGATAGGACCGCCTCCTTGACTTCAAAGCCCAGAATGAGCAGGAATATAAATGTATAAATTACAAGTAAGGGCTCATTCACACGACCGTATAAATGGATCCCTATCTGTTCCGCAATTTTGAAAAACGGGTGCGGACCCATTCATTTCAATGGGGCCGCAAAAGATGCGGACAGCAAACCGTGTGCTGTCTGGATCCGTTGTTCCGTTAAGCGGCTCCGCAAAAAATATAAAACATGTTCTATTCTTGCCCACAACCGCGGACAAGAATAGGCATTCTCTATATAGTGCCGGCCATGTGCAGTCCGCAAAATGCGGAACGCACACGGCCGGTATCCGTGTTTTGCGGATCCGCAATTTGCGAAAACTCTTACGGTCGTTGGAATATAGCCTTATACTGAATCCTTTCCCTTTTCCCTGCTCTATAACCTGCCACCTGCAGCTTAGACACCATGTTCACTGTGACAGGTTCGCTTTAAATCACACAACACATAAATCAGTTGTGTCTGGCTCTGAAGAAAAAAAAAAACAGTGGGACAAAACAAAGGCTGGGTTCCCATCACCGTTTCGTTTTCCGTTCTTCTGATCCGTCAGAGGAGCAGGAAAAAAACGGATCCTGTATTTTAGGCATTATGCACATTTGTCATCTGTTTGAGACATTTCTGTCTGAAATCCATTATTTTAGATGGGGAAAAAAGTCCATCATGAGCATGAATATGCAGATTTGGCATCCAGCCATTTCCATCAGAGATCAAGGTTTGCGTGCCACAATACAGGAACAGATCTGCTACGGTCATGTACATGAGGCCTTGGGCCTCATTCACATGACCATAATTTTAGCCTGCATCCAACCCGCATTTTTTGCTGATCAGATGTGAACCCATTTATTTCAATAAAAAACAGTACATGTCCTATTCTTCTTATGCAAGGGATGGACGTTCCAATCCACAAAATGAGGAGCGCACATGGCTGGTATCCGTGTTTTGCAGATCCGCAATTTGCAGTTCGCAGAAACGAACATAACACAGTAACATAACATATTACATAAGGCCGAAAAAAGACATTTGTTCATCGAGTTCGGCCTGTCATCCTGCAAGTTGATCTAGAGGAAGGCAAAAAAAAAAAAAAACTGAAGTAGAAGCCAATTTTCCCCTACTTTAGGGGAATAAAAAATTCCTTCCCGACTCCAATCAGGCAATCAGAATAACTCTGAATCAACGACCCCTCTCTAGTAGCTATAGCCTGTAATATTATTACACTCCAGAAATACATCCAGGCCCCTCTTGAATTCCTTTATTGTACTCACCATCACCACCTCCTCAGGCAGAGAGTTCCATAGTCTCACTGCTCTTACCGTAAAGAATCCTCTTCTAGGTTTGTGTACAAACCTTCTTTCCTCCAGATGCAATGGATGTCCCCTCGTCACAGTCCTGGGGATAAATAGATGATGGGATAGATCTCTGTACTGACCCCTGATATATTTATACATAGTAATTAGATCTCCCCTCAGTCGTCTTTTTTCTAAAGTGAATAACCCTAATTTTGATAATCTTTCAGTGTACAGTAGTTGCCCCATTCCAGTTATTACTTTAGTTGCCCTCCTCTGGACCCTCTCCAGCTCTGCTATGTCTGCCTTGTTCACAGGAACCCAGAACTGTACACAGAACTGCATGTGTGGTCTGACTAGCGATTTGTAAAGTGGTAGGACTATGTTCTTATCACGGGCATCTATGCCCCTTTTGATGCAACCCATTATCTTATTGGCCTTGGCAGCAACTGCCTGACACTGGTTTTTGCAGCTTAGTTTGCTGTTTATTAAAATTCCTAGATCCTTTTCCATGTCAGTGTTACCGAGTATTTTACCATTTAGTATGTACGGGTGACTTGCATTATTCCTTCCCATGTGCATAACCTTACATTTATCAGTGTTAAACCTCATCTGCCACTTATCTGCCCAAGCCTCCAATCTATCCAGATCCCTCTGTAGTAGTATACTGTCCTCTTCAGTGTTAATTAATTTACACAGTTTAGTGTCATCTGCGAAAATTTATATTTTACTATGCAAGCCTTCTACAAGATCATTAATAAATATATTGAAGAGAATAGGGCCCAATACTGACCCCTGAGGTACCCCACTAGTGACAGTGACCCAATCTGAGTGTGATCCGTTAATAACCATGGTTGTGTGCATGAGGTCTTATAAGTATGACCAGCTTAATTTAAAAAATCTGTGTGTTTGCATCAATTGCTTGATCACAAGAACAGGCTGAGATCAGAAGCAGAATTTTCCACCGTAGATTGTAAAAATGTCTGCAGCAAAAACTGTCTGAACACGGCTACAAAGTGGCATACGAAAAATGATAATTACACGTACCTATAATTGGATTTTCCAGAACCCATGACAGCAACATAGAGAGATGCATCCGCCCCCACAACTTGACTGGAAGCCCCAGAGCAATCAAAAAGGGAGCACCCACTTCCTCCCTCAGTGTTGATTCCAGAGTAGATCAGTAGGAGCCGTCCAAAAAAGAATTCCTATAACCTCATTCTTCCTTTTTCTTTTTACTTGAAAGACAGAAACAATTCTCATCAACCATAAGCACCAGGGAGGGAATTAGAGGGGTGCTGTCATGGGTTCTGGAAAATCCAATTACCAATAAGTGTAAATATAATTTTTCCCTTCACCCATGACAGCACCATAGAGAGATCGAATACCAGAGATAATAAAAACACCCCTCGGAAGGGACGTGCTTGAAAAGTAATCTTAAGCTAAGAAGACTCCAAAGGCTAACAAGAGGTCCAAACTAATAAAGTGGAGAATCATCCTAACCTAGGAATTTCAACATTATATCTTAAACCCAAATCCAGCGGATGAAGAACAGGAGCAATTACATATGCTGGATGTGAAAAGAGCAATAGAAACATATTTGCGAAGAACGGAAGAGTTCCGTTTAGACGAAAGTCTTTTTTTGCTTTATTCTGGACCGAGAAGAGGGCGAACGCCATCCAAGGATTCACTCGCCCGGTGGATAAAGAACACCATCACAGAAACCTACTTGTTAGAGGGGGAAACTCCACCACTTTCCATCAAGGCTCATTCCACGAGATCGACAGCAGCCTCTTGGGCGGAATATGGGCAGGTGTCTATACAAGAAATCTGCAGCGCTGCCTCCTGGTCCACTCCTTCCACCTTCGCAAAGCATTATCGCCTTGACATCGAGTCCAGGAGCTCAGCCTTTGGCACAGGCATTCTAAGTTCAGTTTCAGTATAATCCCCCCCTTTGGAATCTATAAAAATCCCATTCTGTGCTGCCGAGGACGATAAGGGAAAGTAGAAAATTGGTACCTGGAATTTTACTTTCCTTGAGTCCGAAGGCAGCACAGGCTTACCCTCCCTAAATAAATTGTGTTTTGTTCTGCAACCGTTTGGATCTATTTTTTTAATACAAGGGGCAGTTGCATTCACCAGACCTTTATAGACACTTTAATTATATGATTGATTAACTGTTTGATTGTTTAAATCTAGGTGGGCGGTCCTATGAAACAAAAGAGGTCAACGTTAACCCATTCTGTGCTGCCTTCGGACTCAAGGAAAGTAAAATTCCAGGTACCAATTTTCTACTATACATGGGGTGTAGTGTAATATACAGGACTATAAAAGGGGTGCAGTATAATATACAGGACTATACATGGGGTGCAGTATAATATACAGGACTATAAATGGGGTGCAGTGTAATATACAGGACTATACATGAGGTGCAGTGTAATGTACAGGATTATACACGGGGTGCAGTATAATATACAGGACTATACACGGGGTGCAGTGTAATATACAGGACTATACATGGGGTGCAGTGTAATATACAGGACGACATGGGTGCAGTGAAATATACAGGACTATGCATGAGGTGCAGTGAAATATACAGGACTATGCATGAGGTGTAGTTTAATATACAGAACTATCCAAGGGGTGCAGTGTAATATACAGGAATATACATGGGGTGCAGTGTAATATACAGGACTATACATGGGGCGCAGTGTAATATATAGGACTATACATGGGATGCAGTGTAATATACAGGACTGAACATGGGTGCAGTGTAATATACAGGAATATACATGGGGCGCAGTATAATATACAGGACTATACATGGGGCGCAGTGTAATATATAGGACTATACATGGGATGCAGTGTAATATACAGGACTATACATGGGGCGCAGTGTAATATATAGGACTATACATGGGATGCAGTGTAATATACAGGACTGAACATGGGTGCAGTGTAATATGCAGGACTATACATGGGGTGCAATCTAATATACTGGACTATACATGGGGTGCAGTGTAATATACAGGACTATACATTGGGGACAGTGTAATATACAGGACTATACATGGGGTGCAGTGTAATATACAGGACTATACAAGGGGTGCAGTGTAATATACAGGACTATGCATGGGGTGCAGTATAATATACAGGACTATACATGGGGTGCAGTATAATATACAGGACTATACATGGGATGCAGTGTAATATACAGGACTATACATGGGGTGCAGTGTAATATACAGGACTATACATGGGGTGCAGTATAATATACAGGACTATACATGGGGTGCAGTGTAATATACAGGACTGTTGCAGATTGTCACACTAATATGGGGACACTAAGGAGGCATAAATACTATGGGGGGCATTAAGGGGGAATTATACTGTGTAGGGTCAATAAGACGTTCTACTGTGTGGGGGCACTAAGGAGGCATAAAAACGATGTGGGGGGTACTAAGGGTGCATTATACTGTGTAGGTGTAAATATAGGCATTGGGTGCAGTTAGAGGTAAGACTTAGTGTAAAACAAATTTCTCATGCCACGCTTTGCGTGCCGCTAATATTCTTCCTGCTTGGGCTTTATAAAAGTCGGGAGGTATGCAATAATAATCCACCCTTGTGCACAATGAAATAATGATGTCTCCTTTTGTACACAAAAGCAAAAATTACGTCCCTTTTGTCTCTTCATGCAGGAATAATACCCCCTTCATGCACAATAATAATTTCCTCCTTAGTGCCCCCATACAATAATAATGTCCTCCTTTGTGCCCCATGCAATTCGGCAGCATGAGTTCCCATTGAAAACTTTGGAAGGTGGATTTCAGTTGGATTTTGCAACGTAATACATGCCAAATATATGCTTTATGTCTAAAAAAGGCCGTGTGCACATATCCTTAAGGGTTGGGAGATATCACTAGTGGATGGATAACTACCTAATTGGAGGATTTATTTTGAGACTTGTACTAGTTTTCTGGCATACTAAGAGTCACAAACTTTGACGCAAGCAGGTTTTATGCAAAAATTTGTCATTTTACACTTAACGCTTCTCAATGGGACCGTTTTCAATGGTTGCTTAGACAAGAGTGCACCTGTCTAATGGCCGTTAGAAATGGGTACTCTAGTGCAATATGGTTATGGAGTAAAAAAATAATAATCACTCACCTCACCCATTTGCACTCACAGAGGCAGTCGCTCTTCTCTTGATTGAAAAGGACCTGCCGAAGGATCATGTGCTCAGCGCTAGACGTCACAACGTGATCATTCTGCGAGGGTGCAGTGATGTGACCACACTTAGTGCAGGTCCTTCACAATCCAGAGAGGAGCAACTACCTCTGCGTATGCAAATGGAGTGAGGTGAGTGATTTTTTTTATTTGCTAAAAAGAAACATTACAGCTGGGGGACACTATGGCGGACATTATTACTGCTGGGGACACTATGGGGGTCATTATAGGCCACTATGGGGGACATTATTACTGATGGGGACACTATGGGGGACATTTTGAGCCTTCATACGGGACATTATTACTGCTGGAGCCACTATGGGGGACATTATGGGCCTCCATAGGGGACATTATTACTTCTGGAGCCACTATGGGGGGGGCATTATTACTGTTTGGGGCCATTATGTATACTCAGTGCACTGCAGGAGTTGATATTTTTATAAAATAAAAGCCAATCACATTTATCTGTTTTTAATGGACATTTTGAAAGACTATGAAAAACGGATGCAAAACGGCCATTAAAAAAAGACTGATGACCAGGATGCAAAAATGGTTGAAAGATGGCCATGAAAAATGGAGTGTGTTTTAATGGCGTTTTTTTTTTTTCTTTCACTGTCATGTGCATGTAGCCTCATATTCTCTAGCAGATGACATCACAAATAGTGTTTCTAAGGAAACAAAAGTGACCGTGCCAGAATTCTAATGATGACACCACAAGAAGTGTAACCATGTTAGGATTCTAATGATGACATCACAAATGGTGCCTTAGCATGAGAGCGGCCATATTGAATGTACTGGGCTCACACTTTGTGAACATACCGTTAAGGGAGATATCACTAGTGCATAAAGTATTATCTGGGGGGATAATTTATTTTGAAACTTGTGTTAGTTTTCTGGCATAGTATAAGGCACAAACAAAAATTTGTGAGCTTACATAATGCACTTTTGAAAATTCTTAACTCATCCCTTCAGGCTCCAGCTCTGAACCAATGCCCTTAGGATACCCATAGAAAATAGGGCTGAGTACAATTTGTGCAATTTGATAATGAATTTTTTCTTTTAAAAGAAACTATGTTTATTATAAAACAGTTTAGGTTTTCAGTGCATTTTCTGAGGCGCTCTTTAAGGGAGGCAGTAGCTCTGTCACCAGGATTGGCTGGATTCAGGTCCGCTAACTTGTAGAGAGGAGGTTGGGGGTCGAACTTCTGGCAGATTTTCAGGGACGAAATAGTGTCACGAGAGGTTCCTCAGGTTGTTTTGTAGTCAGATCTTAGAAGAGAAAATATCCAAATAAGAAAAACAGTTTGCAAAAAAACAAGGAGAAGACGGAGGGAAGGGGCCAAACTTACCAGGCCTGGTGGTGCTCTTCTCATCTTCATGGGAATTTCAGATGGTTTGGATGGTAAAAACCATCTGTAGATGGTAAGTGGGCCCCAAGGGGTAGATGGTAAATGGGCCACAAGCTGCAGATGGTAAATGGCCCCAAGCCGCAGATGGTAAATGGCCCCAAGCCGCAGATGGTAAATGGCCCCAAGCCGCAGATGGTAAATGGCCCCAAGCCGCAGATGGTAAATGGCCCTAGGCGGCAGATAGTAAATGGGAACCAAGCAGCAGATGTTATTTTGATGGCCCTGGGGCAGATGTTATTTGGAGGGCCTATCGGCAGATGTTATTGCCGGCGGCATAAGGAACAAGATGTCCGCTTTCTCTTCCGGGGGTAAGAGGCCCTGATGTTGGTGGTAACCCCCTGAAGATCCTCCATCTCGACATCATCAGGATACTGGCGAGGGCCAATATCCATCTTGTCGTCATCGCTGGGAACAGATTTCATTTCTTCATCATCTGGACGCCCATGCCATTCTAATGATGACATCACAAGAAGTGCCTTAGCATGAGAGTGGCCCTATTGAATGTAATGGGGTCACACTTTGCACTGAGGGGTGTTCTTGGGATAATTATTTAATAACACAGCATCTATATACATGTCTAAAAGTAGAACTTTGGTCCTTTGCAGCCAATAACAGCACAGGTTTCATTTCATATTCTGCTCTTGGAAGATAAAATCTGCGCTGCCATTGGTTGCAATAAAAAACTTTTTTTATTTTTGCCCACTTGACCACATGTGCCCCATTGCTACAGTCCTGATCAAAAATTTAAGACCACTTGAAAAATGGCAAAAAATCTTATTTTACATTGTTGGATCTTAACTAGGTTCCAAGTAGAGCTTCAACATGCAACAAGAAGAAATGAGTGAGACAAAACATTTTTTGAGCATTTAATTAATTGAAAATAACGATTAAACTGAAGGCTGTTTTTCAGCTGATCAAAATTTTAGGACCACATGCCTTTAAAAGGCAAAATCTGTGTTAAGATGTGGATTCATTGTCATTTTCTGTCAGGTAGTCACACGTTGTCATGGCAAAGGCAAAAAAACTCTCCTTTTTGGACGTGGTCGGGTTGTTGAACTGCATAAGCAGGGTCTCTCACAGCGCGCCATCGCTGCTGAGGTCGGACGCAGTAAGACAGTCATTTGGAATTTCTTAAATGATCCTGAGGGTTATGGAACAAAAAAGTCAAGTGGAAGACCCCAAAAAATTTCATCAGCACTGAGCTGGAGGATCCAATTGGCTGTCCGTTAAGACACTGGACGATCCTCGACCCAAATTAAGGCCCTTACTGGTGCTGACTGCAGCCCCATAGCCATCAGACGGCATCTGAGACTGAAGGGCTTCAAAACAAAAAACATCTTCAAAGACCTCGTCTCCTTGAACGCCACAGAACTGCTCGTTTGGACTTTACAAGAGAGCTCCAAACATGGGACATTCAAAGGTGGAAGAAAGTTTTATTCTCTGAGAAAAAATTTAACCTTGATGGTCCTGATCGTTTCCAACGTTACTGGCATGACAAGCAGATCCCACCTGAGATTTTTTTCTACGCGCCACAGTGGAGGGGGCGCCATAATGGTCTGGGGTGCTTTTTCCTTCAGTGGAACAATGGAGCTTCAGGAAGTGCAGGGGCGTCAAACGGCCGCTGGCTATGTCCAGATGTTGCAGAGAGCATTCCTCATGGCTGAGGGCCCTCGTCTGTGTGGTAACGACTGGGTTTTTCAACAGGACAACTCTACAGTACACAATGCCCGCAGGACAAGGGACTTCTTCCAGGAGAATAACATCACTCTTTTGGCCCATCCTGCGTGTTCCCCTGATCTAAATCCAAGTGAGAACCTTTGGGGATGGATGGCAAGGGAAGTTTACAAAAATGGACAACAGTTCCAGACAGTAGATGGCCTTCGTGCGGCCATATTGACCACTTGGAGAAATGTTCCCACTCACCTCATGGAAACGCTTGCATAGAGCATGCCAAAACGAATTTTTGAAGTGATAAACAATAACGGCGGAGCTACTCATTACTGAGTTCATGTTTGGAAGTTGGATTTCTGTTTTGGGGGGGTTTAGTTTTTTTTTTTGGAGGTGTGGTCCTAAACTTTTGATCAGCTGAAAAACAGCCTGTTTTCGTTTATTCGTTGTTTTCATTAAATTGAATGCTCAAATTTTTTTTTGTCTCACTCCCATTTCTTCTTGTTGCATGTTGAAGCTCTACTTGGAACCTTGTTAAGATCCAGCCATGCTAAATATGATTTTTTGCCATTTTTCAAGTGGTCTTAAACTTTTGATCAGGACTGTATCTAAATCTCTCAACCTCTCAGTTTTCATTTTTAAAATTGCTTTGGAAAAATGAAAGCAGTTCTGTGATTGGTTGCTAGGGGCAACAAGGACAGTTTTACTGTTGATCTGACCCAATGTGCGAGATGATAGGAGAAATACATTGTGTAATGATGGTTTCTAATATATTGTGTATGAGATGGAGATGGTGGGAGTGACAAATTATGTATAAGATGGAAAAGATGCATTGTGTGTGACATGATGGGAGTAATAAACTGTGAGATGATTGGAGTGCTTACAGATAGTTATCTATAATGTTACATTTTCACAATAAAACATTTTAAAGATATTTCCGATAGTTTACAGTGGATTATTGTGCTATATACAGGACCATACATGGTTATAGTGTAATATATAGGACTATTCATGGTATGTAGTGTAATATACAGGACTATAAATAGGGTGCAGTGTAATATACAGGACTATACACGGGGTGCAGTATAATATACAGGACTATACATGGGGTGCAGTGTAATATACAGGACTATACATGGGGTGCAGTATAATATACAGGACTATACATGGGGTGCAGTGTAATATATAGGACTATTCATGGTATGTAGTGTAATATACAGGACTATAAATAGGGTGCAGTGTAATATACAGTACTATACATGGGGTGCAGTGTAATATACAGTACTATACATGGGGTGCAATGTAATATACAGGACTATACATGGGGTGCAGTATAATATACAGGACTTTACATTGGGTGCAGTGTAATATACAGGACTACACATGGGGTGCAGTGTAATATACAGGAGTATACATGGGATGCAGTGTAATATACAGGACTATACATGGGGTGCAGTGTAATATATAGGACTATACATGGGAGGCAGTGTAATATACAGAACTATACAGTGTTGGACTAGAGTGCCTAGAGCCCACCAATAAAATGTATTTTGGGGGCCCACTGTATGGATACATTCAAATATTGCCTGCTCACACAGCAGCGTACAGCAGTAAGATGCTACCAGATTATTGAATATGGGGGTCCCTGCAGCAACTTTGAGAATTTAGGTCCTGGGGAGAAGAGGACACTGGCAGCTTTCCCCTATACCTAGAAGTCATCTCATCTCTGATCGTGTCGATAATAATAAACTGGGGAGTTTCTTTAATAATCAATCAAGTGTTTTATATGTACATCGGCTGGTTGAGGTGCTGTACATTGAATATATGTATGTAGTGCAGTAAGTCTACTGTGTTATGTGCCACTTGTGCAGGGAATGGAAAACTAGGGGCCACCTTGCTCAGGGGCCCACCGGGGGATTCACCTGTAACCCTGTCGGCCAGTCCGAGCCTGACTGTTATAATGCTCACCCTGAAGTGCCCCAGTATTTATATCACCCCCTACTGTTATATCGCTCGCCCTGAAGCCCTCCCAGTATTTATAATGCCCCCTGCAGTGCCCCCTGTAGTTATATGCCTCTGTTTACTGTCCTCAAAAATTATAATTCCTCAGCCCCTCCACCATACAGTCCCATGTAAATAAAATTATTTCCCTTCTCCGCCATAGAGTGCCATGTAAATACCATCACACCATCTCTCCAGCCCCCTCTAATATACAGTCCCATGTCAATATTTCCCTTTCTATCTACAGCCCCCTCTAAAATACAGTCCCATGTAAATAACATCACACCATCTCTCCTGCCCCCTCAATATACAGTCCCACGTAAATACCATTACCCCCGCCCCAGCCGTCTTCAACATACAGTCTCATTTAAAGAACATAACTCCCTCCCCAGCCGCTTTCAACATACAGTCCCATGTAAATAACCACCCCTCAATATTCAGTCCCATGTAAATAACATCACTTCCTCCCCCAGTCACTTTCAACATACAGTCCCATGTAAATAAAATCACCCCCTCCCCAGCCACCTCCAACATGAAGTCCCATGTAAATCACAACACCCTTCAACATCCAGTCCCATGTAAATAATATCACTTCCTCCCACAGCCGTCTTCAACATATAGTCCCATGTAAATAACATCACCCTGCCCCAGCCACCTCCAACATGCATTCCCATGTAAATAGCATCACTCCCTCAACTTTCAGTCCCATGAAAATAACATCACTCCACCCCACTGTCTCATGTAAATAACTTCCCTCCCTTCAGCCCTAACATACAGTCCCAGTAAAATAACTACAACTCCCAACATTGCTCTGCCTCTCACACTGAGTAATCTACCCCTTTACTTACCTCTCCTCATGTAGCAGACCTCACCACAGCTTCTTCCCAGGACTTCTCTTCACTGCTGAGCCGTCCTCTCCTGCACTGGTTACATGACGGTGACATTATCGCAGGTCCTTTTCAGCTACTGCATTTAGCACTGATCACATGACCTGTGATGTCATCACAGGTCCTTCAGCTCTTGCAGGGCATTAGAGTCAATTGTATTGCTGTCCTGAAGATGGCAATACAGTTGTATCTAGCAGACAGGCAGTACATTCGGGGCCTGGGACAAAACATCTAGGGGCCCAGGCCCCGAATGTTTTAACCTAGCAACGCCCCTGATACTCACACATACACTGTATATATATCTATATACACACACACACACACACACACACTGTACATATATCTATATACTCACAGGTCCACTGTACATATATCTATATACTTACACATACACTGTACATATATCTATATACTCACACATACACTGTATATATATATATATATATACACACACATACACTGTACATATATCTATATACCCCAACGTCCACTGTACATATATTTATGTCGCACCAGGGCGGACTGGCTCTACTTCCTTACGGCGGATGTTCTGGCCATCCCGAAGGGATCCAGTACCTCTGGCTGTAAAGGGCTAGTAGTCTTCCTCTCTGGGGGGGTGATTCTTGCACGATTCCACAGGCCGCGGTCTCCCTCCTGCTCGGCATCTGGCAATTGATGACCGTTGTATTGATGGTTACCGACGCTATTGCCACACACGCTTGCTGTGGGAGAAGTGTTGGGGTCGCTGGTAAGCCTGGTATGAGGAGCTCCGGCTCTGGCTGGGGTCTTTCCCTAAATCGGAGCACGCCATCTGTTGAGGGACGTGTTGGATTTAAATATATATGTATATATGCCCTTACATATATGCATGTATATTGGCCTTTTTGCATGGGCCGGTCCAGGTGGTATGGGTGTATACATGGAGATGTATGTATGCCCCCTTGTCGGCATACATCTCTATGTATAATATATCCATATGCAGGTGGGCTTATTGTAGTGTCCCCACTAGCTAATGCGTGGGCACTACACAAGGGTCAATTGGGGTGTGCGTGACTTCTCCTCACTAGGGACAGGAGTGTCATTTCTAACGGTGCATATTTTATGTAATGTATAAAGTATTGTTTGTATGCAATGTTTCGTCATCAGGCCTAGTCTTTGTAGTTAGACATCCCATACACTAGAGGGAGATAGGGAGCCCCTAGTATAAATCTTCAGGCCCAGATAGAAGGAAAGGGGTTCAGAGTCAGGAGTCTGCAGAGACAAGTGGTAAGGCACCAGCTAGTGTTGAGCTGTGAGCCTTCTCCTGAAATGCAGCTGGACAGCCCAGGCTGTTAGTTGTAACCAGGGGGCTAGTAGAGGGATCCTAGCCTACCTGTGGATCAAGAGAGCCTTAGTTAGCTCTGAAGACGCCCCAGTTGCAGGATAGCACCTCCTGGGAGAAAAACAGCAGTTATCCTCCAGTCAATTCAGGACAATACCAGGTCAGATAAGTACCATGATGGACAGAGGTTATATAGAGTACAGCAAGTGCCGATATTGGAGAAAGAACCGATATACCAAGGATAAAAGCCAGCATTTAGGCATCCGGGCCTTGGCATCCAGCCAGCTAGAATAGCTGAAGGGGATAGAGCAGGGTTGCACTGTAAAGCAATCACCATTGTGTTCCTCCAAGTATCTTGCCTGTTTATTTCCTGCCGCCATCTGAAATCTACCCGTTTGTGAAGTATTGTCTGAGGAACTGCATTACCATTATTTACCAACTGAACCGTATGTACAAAGTTTAAACCGTGTTCTTTAAGTAAAAAGACGTTTGGTTTATCTACTGATTCCTCAATTCTTCCACCTGTCATTACACGGTGTGCCACCGTCCAATTGGCACTGGCGTCACGTACCTTAAAGGGACCTTGCCCTAGGCACATAAAACACCTGCAACATCCAGGGCACCTCATCCAACACCAGGCCTGGTCCCTAAATACAGAGTGTGCCCCAGATGACTTTTGTGCCAGCCTCTCCTTCACTGCTGTACGCCTGCCCAGGGTTTCCATATATAACTGTGAGTGACCCTCGCTTGCCATTGACCGTGACCTCACAATCGCATTACCCTGCAGGTCTGGCGTACCGCATTATTACTGCCCATTTATGATATTGTGTATATGTACATGCATGTAGATGTGCCCCAAACATCTATATGGATGTATATACCTAAGTGCCCCCAGGTTGGGTGGATATATATGATCCCCAGGTTGTGTAGTGTGTATATGTGTACATATATATATATTGATCAGCCTGGTTCGTTTATGACGTGGGAGTGTGTGATGTTATGTTGTAGCAGATGGGGGAAAGGCTTACAGCTTGGGCAGGAAGTCCTTTGTTTCAGTTCTAGCATTCTGTCACACGCCCCCACGATGATGTCATCACCCTCCTGTTGAAGAAGGAGGAGGGGGCTGCTTTTGGGCTATATTAGCCCAAGCCGGACAGAGGTGGGGCTCTTGGAACCTGGACTACAATCAGAGACACATGGTGACTGCTCCCTGAAGGAAGACAGGCCACATGGCCCTGAAGATGGCTGAGTAACCCTTTCCCTCCAGACCCCTAATACACCTGCCCTGATTCACCCCTTCCCTGCCACCAACTCATACCCCTGTAGCTGCCCTGTAATCTTAGCCCTTCACTGCTGCCTGCTTACCCCAGTAGCAGCTGAGTGTGTGTTTTGGGTGGGCTGCTAAGGAATGTATGTATGTGTATTGTACAGCTAGAGTGTGGGGTGGAATTAGACTTGTATTATTGTACCTTGGCCTGTATGTATTAACTCCTGCAGTGCCACCATTGTACGATTATCCCCCCCTGGTTAACCCCTATATCCGCCCCTGGTTAACCCCTGCAAATCCAAACCCCTACTCCCCTGAATAACCCTTGGTCACCTCCTCACTGTACACTTGTATGGTATTAACCCCTGCATTGCTGTACAGCCCTGAACACCCCCATTGTCAACCCTTACCTACCCTGTCCCACCAACGATCCCTGAAGCCCTGATCACCCCCCCACTGTACCTCACCCCTATTACTGTATTTGTGTCTGTGGCCTGCATACACCCCTGCAGTGCCACCGTTAACCCTTCTCGTACCCCATAGGTACAGTAAGTAGAACCAGGCCAGGGGTCCCTTAAAGGGAAAGTGTTTGTCATAACGCCTGTTGCATTTCAGCAACGAGGGACAGGGTCCCCCTTTTAGTAGGAATGGTGGTACCCAGGATAGGTATGCCACAGTGGTGTAAGGGTGGCCTAATGTCCCTTGGTGGTGTAGCACGTGTCACGGTGCTCCTACCTGGATTCACTGGAACCCCAGGTGTGGTCGTCCACTGCAGAAAAGGGCAGTTGAATGATGAGAGTGATGAAAAGAATGGAGTCCAGCCTTGGTATATTGTTGAACAATAGCTTTATTTGAACAAACTTGCATCAGAAACAATCTTCAAACTTTGTATTGGTCATCAGCAGGTTTTGGCTTAACTCTTGGCAGGCAAGCACATTCAGCTCTGCTACATCTGTCACTCTTTGACTCTTCTGTGCTGACAGGATTAAATAGAAACCTTTCCTTTCTGCTGAACTTTACTTGCTGTAGTCTGACTCTGTCTCTCTCTTTATCTTTATTCTTCTCTTTATCCAGGGGACTACACTTCCTGGCTTCTCTTGAGACTCTTAGGAATTTTGTCTGGTTCCAGCAGAGCTGATGGTGCTCTGCTGGCCTAGGCAGGGCTCCCCCAGAAGGGACGAGCTCCCTCCTGCACAACATCCCTCTTGCAGGGGGTCCTCTAGACTGACTTTCCACTAACTAAACTTCTCTCTCTCTAGAGAGGGCTGGAATGGACAAAAAGGTTCCATTCCAGATAAACTAGCTCTGCCAATATATTGCCGCCATCTGCTGGTGAACCAGGCACATTACATTATACATAACAGTTTAATAGGAAATAGAGATACACATCTTTGTAAGATATGGAATAAATACACATGATGACACCAGAGCAACCATAGTGATGTGGGCAAAAAGAGTGTATGTAGCGGGGCGTTACATACACAGCCTGGTTCTGTTACTAAATCTATACACACAGCTTGGTTCTGTTACTGTATCTATACACACAGCCTGGTTCTGGTACTGTATCTATATACACAGCTTGGTTCTGTTACTGTATCTATACACACAGCTTGGTTATGGTACTGTATCTATACACACACAGCTTGGTTCTGTTACAATATGTATACACACAGCTTGGTTATGGTACTGTATCTATACACACACAGCTTGGTTCTGTTACAATATGTATACACACAGCTTGGTTCTGTTATGGTATCTATATACTATTACACACAGGTTGGTTCTGTTACTGTATCTTGGTATTGAGCTTGAAAGTGGGTGCCCAAGTTCAAATTTTTAAGGGCAAACTACAGGGAGGCTGTTAAAATAAAAATGAAAAAAATAAAAACACTTAAACTCACTTTCCTGACCACTATTCGATCCAGCACCACTGCTCTCTCCTGTCCACCACGCTGCAGCTGGGACATAGCGGGTCATTACTAGGCTTAAATATATGCCTTTATTAGGCGTATTTCAGGTTCAGATTGCGCCGCAGTCTGTGAAGTCTCCCTGCTCACGCCAGGTCTAAGAAAGTGGGCGTGGTGTGGGCGGGAGGCTGTCTTACATTAACAACTGACTGAGGATCTGTCGACGTTATGAAGACACCGGCGCCTCTTCGCCACTGCCAGCTATGGGATTTATTAAAACCCGGTGTCTAAAATGCGGGTCTTAATAAATGTGCCTCGTAATGTTTTAGCTGCTGCAGTGACACGCCTGTATACCGTACATGACTGCTGTAACCAATCACTGGCCTCAGTGGTATACAGCACTCATGGTCCCAGCCACCAGAGAGGCCGGCGCTTTTTTTCTATAGTGTGCAAGCACGACCACCACTGATGGATTGCCGTGTGGTCTCAACCATAGAAACGAGCAGTGCATAATGTGATGAAAAATTAAGCCAGCAAATGGAGCAATATGGACAATCACAATACATTAGTAAGTGCCTTAACTTTCTCTACGTGATAAATGCCACTTGATGAAGAGAGACAACCCATTTAATGAAAACCTCAATCCAGAGTGCTCTGTACCTCAGACTGGGCTGAGGATTCATCTTCCAATAAAGACAATGACCATAAGCACACAGTCAAGACAGCACAGGATTGGCTTAGGCACAACTCTGTGAATGTCCTTGAGTGGTTCAGCCAGACTTGAACCGAAATGATAGGTGTGGGTCCCACCTCTGGGATCCGATCTTGTCTAGAGAACTTGGCCACCAAAATGAAGGACAGCATGCCATGCAGACTGTGAAGTGCTCTCGATTTAATGACATGGAAGTTCCGAAAATAGCCGAGCAAGTGGGCTGAAATATTTGGGACTGTCAGACGTACCCGATCCAACATCTCTGTTCACTTGGAGGTCCCGTTCTGGAGACAAAAGTGGGTCCTAGCGATATGTCATCTATGTTCCAGGTAGATATACCCCTTTAAGTAATAAGATTTAAAATGTAACAAAATCAATCAGTAGTTCTACAAAAAGTTTCTGTGTAGCTCCAGCTATTGACAATTAACAACTGTTCTTACTATTCCCCTTGTCCATACTATAAAACTGTTTAGGGACACAACCATTTGACAAGAGGAATAGTAACACTCGGTTATTAACCTCTTCACTGCGGCCATACGGCTATATACGTGCTATATTTTGCACATACCCCATGCAGATAGCAAGTATATAAACGTCATGGCAATTCTTCAATACAAGCGCTGGATTAAAGCTTACAGTCCAGTAATGCCAGCAATAAGAAAAATTTTACATATTAGGTATTGCCACGTCCGTAACAATCTGCTCTATAAAAATGTCACATGACCTAACCCCGCAGGTGAACGTTGGAAAAATAAATAAATGAAAACTGTTCCAAAACAACCAATTTTTTGGTCACCTTGCCCCTCAAAGTGTAATAATGAATGATCAAAAAATCAAATATACCCAAAAATGGTACCAATAAAAACGTCAATTATTTCTGCAAAAAAAGAGCCCCTGCACAAGACGATCGGCAGAAAAATAAAAAAAATAAAGCGTTCAGAAAATAGACACAAAAACAAATATTTTTTTTCAAAAATGCTTTATTATGTAAAACTGAAACAAAGAAAGTAGACATATTTGAAATAATTGCGTCCGTAACAACCTGCTCTATAAAAATAGCACATGATCTACCCTGTCAGATGAATGTTGTAAAAAATAAAAATGGTGCCAAAACAGCCATTTTTTGGTTACCTTGCCTCACAAAATATAGAGCAATAAAAAATCATATGTACCCAAAAATAGTACCAATAGTACCAATAAAACTGGCACCTTATGCCCTAGTTTCCAAAATGGGGTCACTTTTTGGGAGTTTCTACTGTAAGGGTGCATCAGGGGGGCTTCAAATGGGACATGGAATCTAAAAACCAGTCCAGCAAAATCTGCCTTCCAAAAACCATATGGCACTCCTTTTCTTCTGCGCTCTGCTGTATGCAGGGGTGTTTCTGTAAACCACAGAATCAGGGTAATAAATATTGAGTTTTGTTTGGCTGTTAACGCTCGATGTGTTAAAGAAAAAAATGGATTAAAATGGAAAATCTGCCAAAAAAGTGAAATTTCGAAATTTTCCTTTAATTCTTGTGGGACACCTAAAGGGTTAACAAAGTTTGTGAAATCAGTTTTGAGTAACTTGAGTGGAGTAGTTTCTGCAATAGGCTCATTGATGGGGGGATTCCACTATGTAGGTCCCACAAAGTGACTTCAGACCTGAACTGGTCCTTAAAAAGTGGGTTTTGGAAATTTTCTTAAAAATTTTAAGAATTGCTTCTAAAATTATAATCCTTCTAACGTCCTAAAAAATTAAAAATGACATTTCCAAAATGATGCCAACATAAAGTAGACATATGGGGAATGTTAAGTAATAAATATTTTAGGAGGTATCGCTTCCTGTTTTAAAAGCAGAGAAATAGAAATTTTGAAAATTGCTAATTTTTCGAATTTTTGGGTAAATTTGGGATTTTTTCATAAATAAAGGTGAAATATATTGACTCAAATTTATGACTATCATGAAGTACAATGTGTCACGAGAAAACAATCCCAGAATGATTTGGATAAGTAAAAGCGTTCCAAAGTTAATAGCACATAAAGTGACATATGTCAGATTTGCAAAATTAGGTCAAAAATGGCTTGGTCTTGAAAGGGTTAATTTGTTCATAGATTTCCAGGAGGAATAACAGAAGAACAGGACAATACAGAGATTTATCCTAGAGACAGATTATTTCATAAATATGGCACATGTAGTTTATGGCCATCTTTATAATGCAGATTATTGCTCCACCTTTGCAGCACATTTCATTTGATAAGTTTCCAATGAGTTCCCTAAAAATCTAAGAAAAATGGAAACTTAAATCCATTACATTCATAGAAGAAATGTCTTTTCAATAAGTATTATTAAAATAAAAAAAAAAGATGGCAGAAATGGCTGAACGCTATTGGTCAGTTCCTGCTCACATCACAACCGTGTAACCAGGACAACTGTGGTGCCCGCATCTGAATGGTAGGTGGCAGTTGGAAGTGGCAGTTAGAGTTGACTGGCGACGGGGGACATACCTGTATCTGCTGACCTGATGGAAAGCGCTACAATGGATTCGAAGGAAGAGGAGATTGTTGTGAGGAAGAGAGGAGCGAAGAAAAGAAGAGGAATTTCTGACTCATCGGCTGATGAGCAGAAGGTGATGGAGAAAGAAGAGGAGACTCGCATCGGGAGGAAAGGAGGGAAGAAGAGACGGACCATCCTGACCTCAGCGGATGAAGAGAAGGAGACACCCAAGAGGAGCAAGAAGAGGAAGAAGAGAAGACCATCCAGCTCCTCCAAGAAGACGTCTCCTAAGGATCAGCTCATTCAAGTGAAAGAAGATGTGACTAAAGAGCCCAAATGTGCCAAGAAGAGAAAGCTCATCCTTATCTCTTCAAAAGGAGCAAAGAAGTCCCTGATCAAGGAGGACGACACCGTGAAGACAGAAGACCGGCAGGAGGACCAGAGAGTCTCAGGTAGATGCACATATACAGGAATACACAAGTTATACATCCTGGACACTTTGTTATAACTTTACATTAATCTGATCTGTAGCGCTGAGACCTGAGACAAGCAGAAGGAAGGGGCTTCCACATTTACAGCTGGGGGATTATTAGGGGTGGGGGAGGGGTGCTAGCCGCCATGTATACTGGGTGCTCAGTTCCATGGAAGCGACAACAAGCCATTCTGTCTTGGTCAGGGTATTTAGATACAGGGCTGGGGCAGTAAAGTGTGAATTAGGTCATACACAGTCCAATCTTAAGCATTTCATGTTATTATAGCAATTATTTCTAATCCCCCCAATAGTATCCTGTATGAGTTGTCAGCAGAGCCTGTGCATGGACAGAATACAGGCTGTCATAAACAGCAGCCCATAGTGTGTACAGTACACACTGTAACAACCCTGCATGCACAGGAGTGATCCTGATACATGGAGCAATGTGCCCCTAATGGAAATGATTAGAAGTGGTCAGGAGCTCCAAGGCCATAGAAATGTACAAGGCCACATGCCAAGCCCATGTTTACACCTCACTGACCTCCAAGGTGACTTCTAATATTTTTAATAATGTATTCTAGGAAGTGCATTACTCCTTGTGATACACCCTGTAGCTGCTGCAGAACTTCTTTCTTTAGGCCACTTTCACATGAGGATTTTTGTAATTCAAACCCAGGAACAGAAAATACATAAGAAATGCAGAGTTTTCCATGATCCTTCCTCTCTGTGTAGGTTCCACTCTGGGTTTAGAATCACAAATACTGACCCCAATACTGACCTTAATATGTAAGTGGGAAAGAGCCCCCAGTAATGGACTGGGAGGAGGTCTGCAGCATCTGAGCTGTGTAATGCTGTTCTGCAGCAGCTTTGAAAACTCTATTTATTTAGGTGGTTTGAGGTCTATATATATTATGGGGCGAGTATGAACTCCAGGATTCGTATTCAGGGGTCTGGCCTGCAAGTTTACAAAGTTTTTGTTTTTATGGGGATCACTGTAAAAATGATGGTATCTGTATCTGGCCGGTCATTACAGTCATGGTGATACTAAATATATGTGTTTACTACATGTGCAAAATAAAATATTCTAAAACCCAGAACTTTTGTATTTATTCAACAGACCTTTAATTTTTATTGGTACCAAACATACAACTTTTTGACCACTTTTTATTCCATCGTTTGGGAGGTGAAGTGACCAAAAAGCAGCAAATCTTACATTGTGTATTTTTTTAAGTGTTCACTGTATGGGATATTTTAATAGGTTGGAAGTTTACAGACATGGTGATACCAGTTATGAATATATGGTATTGTTTGAATTTTTTTTCACATTTATCATATGAAAATTCATTGTTTAACATATTTTTTAAATGTTTTGAAACCTTTTATTAAACATTTGACACACACTGTGTATGGCGTCTGCCCTATACACTCCACTGCGAAATATGTATGTCACATGTCAGGAAGGGTTAAAGGGGTTGGTATTAAAATATCAAGATATTTTTCAAAGGAGGTGATTGTCTTAACAAGAAAAAATAAAAACAGCCAATTCACCATTTTGGGTCATCTTGTGCCACCCCCAAAAAAATTAACAAAAAGTGACAAAAAATTTGTATGTACCCACAAAATGTAGCAATAGAAACTATAGTTAATTTTGTAAAATACAAGCTCTCATACAGCTCTAAAATATAAAAAAGTTGTGGCTGTCAGAAAATCTTGAGGCAAAGAAATTTTTGTTTATTCAATATAACTGCTCGTATCCAGAGGTTATGACCACTCCGCAATCCAGCAGAGGTGGCCATGCTTGTACACTATAGAAAAAAAGTGCTGGCCTTTCTGGTGGCTGGGACTGCAGGAGTGCGCATAGGCCGGCACTTTTTCCTATAGTGTGCAAGCATGGCCACCTATACTGGAATGCAGGGTGGCTGTAACCCCTGGATATGAGCAGTGTATAATTTGATGGAAAAATTAATCAAGCCAGCAAAGGAAGCAATATGGACAATCACAATACATTAGTAAGGGTCTTGTATTAACTTTCTCTACATGGTAAATGCAACTTACTGTACTGAAGTGAGACAACCCCTTTAGGGGGTTAAGGTACTTGGACTGGGGTCTGTATTTATTTAGGGGGGTCTGTTTTCTGTATTTATTTTGGAGTCTGGTCGGAGTCTGTATTTATCTATGGGTGCTAGATGCTATTAACCTCTTGCCGTCACACTAATGCCGAAAGGCGTCAGTGCGGCGGCTCTCTCGGGTCTCAATGACGCCTATTGGCGTCATCTCGTGAGACCCGAGATTTTGTGTGAACGCGCGCGCGCTGCTCGGAGGTCATACTACAGCCTGCCAGCGATGATCATTCGCTGGCAGGCTGTAGATGTTAAAATAATCACATCAGAAAGGTATATTAGACGCTGTTTTGTTAACAGCGTCTGATATACCTGCTACCTGGTCCTCTGGTGGTCCCTTTTGCTTGGATCGACCACCAGAGGACACAGGCAGCTCTGTAAGTAGCACCAATCACCACACTACACCCCCCCCCTGTCACTTATTAATCCCTTATTAACCCCTGATCACCCCATATAAACTCCCTGATCACCCCCCTGTCATTGATCACCCCCCTGTAAGGCTCCATTCAGATGTCCGTATGTGTTTTGCGGATCCACGGATCCGCAAAACACGGACACCGGCAATGTGCTTTCCGCATTTTGTGGATCTGCACATTGCCAGAACTATATAGAAAATACCTTTTCTTGTCCGCAATTGCGGACAAGAATAGGACATGTTCTATATTTTTGCGGAACGGAAGTGCAGACCCGGAAGTGCAGATCCGCAATTCCGGATCCGAGCGGGACAAAGTCTGTCTCCATAGAAATGAATGGGTCTGCAAAACCGTTCCGCAAAATGCGGAACAGAATTGCGGACGTATGAATGGGGCCTAAGGGTCCCTTATCACCGCCAGTTAGTTAGCTACTTGTTAGGTAGTTAGCGCCCAGCCCACCGCACCTTAGTCGCTTATTAGCGTCTTCACGGTCGCTAATCAGCACTAGTACTATACAGTATCTGTAAGTGATCAAGACTGATCGCAATCAGATCTATATCAGTACATTAGGGTCACCTTAGGCTCTACAAAAAACGCAGTGTTCGCCCGATCAGGCCTGATCTTGTGCGCACACTTGCGTTCAGTCCGCCCCACCGCAGTGACAGAAATGTTTTTTTTTTCTGATCACTGCAAAAAACACCGTAAAATCGCTGCGGCGCTATAAAGATCACTTTTGAGGGGCATGGCGAGTTCATAGATTTTTTTTTTGCCACAAGTTAGCGAAAATTGATTTTTTTTTTGTTTTTTGTTTTTTCTTACAAAGTCTCATATTCCACTAACTTGTGCCAAAAAATAAAATCTTACATGAACTCACCATACCCCCTCATGGAATCCAAATGTGTAAAACTGCCCTGTGAAATCCTAAAGGTACTCATTGGAATTTGGGCCCCTTTGCGCATCTTGGCTGCAAAAAAGTGTCACACATGTGGTATCGCCGTACTTAGAAGAAGTAGGGCAATGTGTTTTGGGGTGTATTTTTACATATACCCATGCTGGGTGAGAGAAATATCTCTGTAAATTGACAACTTTGTATAAAAAATTGAAAAAAAGTTGTCATTTACAGAGATATTTCTCACACACAGGATGGGTATGTGTGAAAAGACACCCCAAAACACATTGCCCTACTTCTTCTAAGTACGGCGATACCACATGTGTGACACTTTTTTGCAGCCAAGATGCGCAAAGGGGCCCAAATTCCAATGACTACCTTTTAGGAGGGCATTTTTAGACATTTGGATTCCAGACTTCTTCTCACGCTTTAGGGCCACTAAAATGCCAGGGCAGTATAAATACCCCACAAGTGACCCCATTTTGGAAAAAAGACACCCCAAGGTATTTCGTGAGGGGCATGGCGAGTTCATGTAAAATTTTATTTGTTGTCACAAGTTAGTGGAATATGAGACTTTGTAAGGAAAAAAATAAATAAAAAATAAAAATCATTTTCCGCTAACTTGTGCCAAAAGAAAACAACTTCTATGAACTCACCATGCCCCTCACGGAATACCTTGGGGTGTCTTCTTTCCAAAATGGGGTCACTTGTGGGGTATTTATACTGCGCTGGCATTTTAGGGGCCCTAAAGCGTGAGAAGTAGTTTGGAATCCAAATGCGTAAAAATGCCCTGTGAAATCCTAAAGGTACTCATTGGAATTTGGGCCCCTTTGCGCACCTAGGCTGCAAAAAAGTGTCACACATGTGGTATCGCCGTACTCAAAAGAAGTAGGGCAATGTGTTTTGGGGTGTATTTTTACATATACCCATACTGTGCGTGAGAAATAGTTGTCAATTTACAGAGATATTTCTCTCACCCAGCATGGGTATATGTAAAAATACACCCCAAAACACATTGCCCTACTTCTTCTAAGTACGGCGATACCACATGTGTGACACTTTTTTGCAGCCTAGGTGCGTAAAGGGGCCGAAAGTCCAACGAGTACCTTTAGGCTTTACAGGGTTGCTCACAATTTAGCCCCGCCCAAAATGCCAGAACAGTAAACACACCCCACAAGGTATTCCGACCCCATTTCGGAAAGTAGACCCCCCAAGGTATTCACTAAGGGGCATAGTGAGTCCGTGGGAGATTTTTTTTTTTTTTGCCAGAAGTTAGCAGAAATGGAAACTTTATTTTATTTATTTTTTCCTCAGAAAGTGTCATTTTCCGCTAACTTGTGAAAAAAAATTAAATCATACATGAACTCACCATTCCCCTCCGCGAATACTTTGGGGTGTCTTCTTTCTAAAATGGGGTCATTTGGGGGGTATTTATACTATCCTGGTATTCTAGTACCTCAAGAAACATGACAGGTGCTCAGAAAGTCAGAGCTGCTTCAAAATGCGGAAATTCACATTTTTGTACCATAGTTTGTAAACGCTATAACTTTTGCGCAAACCAATAAATAAACACTTATTGGATTTTTTTTTATCAAAGACATATAGCACAATAAATTCTGACACAAATTTGTATAGAAATGTAATTATATTTGAACAATTTTACCAGAAAAAGTAAAAAATACACTTTTTTGAGAAAATTGCGGTCTATTTTGATTAATATCAGAAAAACGAAAAATCTCAGCAGCAATCAAATACCACCAAAAGAAAGCTGTATTTATGAGAAGAAAAGGAGGTAAAATTCATTTGGGTGCCAAGTTGCATGACCGAGCAATAAACCGTTAAAGTTGTGAAGTGCCGATTTGTAAAAAAGGGCCTGGTCACTAGGGGGGTATAAACCTGTGGTCCTTAAGTGGTTAAATAGAATAATATAGTCCCCCACCTATCACCATTCCAAGTCTATGGAACTGCTGGAGATAGCCCAGCTCTGTGTTTGGCAATGCTGATTCATTACAGTTGTCAACAATGGTCTATGAGAGTAACAGAAAGGGCCAAGACAATCGATGTGGTATTAAAGGGTTTCTACCACCAGAAATACTGTTATGTAGCTGACTGATATAGCGATGCGCTAATGTCAGCACTACATAACAGTGTGTTTCTAACATTAGTCCCTGCAGCCGTTTTTGTTACCAATTACCAATTCCCGCGCCTGTGCTTCTGTATTCTCCCGGCGCCGGCTTCCTCACTGCGCCTGCGCCAACTACGTTACAATGAGGAAGCCGGCACCAGGAGCGCGGCATTCAATCACTGCGCCTGCGCCGAATACAGAAGCGCACGGCGCAGGCGCGGGAATTGGTACGAGATACTGAGAAGTTTCACGTCAATCAACAGGAGCGGGGCGGGCTGGAGGGACGCGATGGGCGGCTGAAATGGTTAGTGGACAGAGCCCTCTAGGTGCTAATGACGCCCACATAGCACCTAGAGGCTCATTAGCATATCTATAAAAGTGCTTTTTTAACAAAAACGGCTGCAGGGACTAATGTTAGAAACACACTGTTATGTAGTGCTGACATTAGCGCATCGCTATATCAGTCAGCTACATAACAGTATTTCTGGTGGTAGAAACCCTTTAATGCCTCAGATAGGAATATCCCTTTAAATGTCTTATCCTGTTTTTCTATTATTTCCCCCCCAGTTGAGGACAGTGGTGTTCGGCCAACCTGCTCTAGAAGCACAATCTCCGAGAACATCAGGGGGAGATTATTATTCCATCATGTGCTCGGGCTGGGAAGTTATGGAAAGGTCGTCTTGGCTGAGGACACTTCTAACCATCAGAAGTATGCTGTGAAGATCATCAGCAAGAGATCCATGCTTGCCGACTGTGATGAGGCGGATGTGTTGGTGGAGCACCGAGTGTTACAGCTGGCATCTGGGAGCCCCTTCCTTGTCCACGCGGCCTTTGCATTTCAGACCAAGGTACACTACTGACAACCTCACTTTTATCAAATGTCTCCACTCATAACCCAATCAGTATAAAAGGGGCCAGCAGCAGTCGCTGGAGAACCCAAGACCCTTCACTGTAAGACCTGACAGAATGACTATCCATGTCAGAGCGAATGGGTCTGGTAGAACTGCAGGGACCCCCAGTTATAAGAAGAACAGGGGTCTCTGAAGAGGTAGTTTGCATACATGACCAATGCTTTATTTAAAACTCCATTAAAACACATACAATGGCTGTGTGCTCTCTGCTTCCGGGTGTGTACTCATACGCTCCGCGATCTGCAAGATGCGGCTAAAGAGGGGATGTGTGCTATCTTTTGAGGATCGGTGTCCGTTTTTCGCAAATCCGCAGTTTGCGGTCTGGAAAAAAGGATGTGGTCATGCGAATGGGACCTAAGGGTTGTCCACCATGTCTCCATCACAGGACCAGGACAGATTTATAGCAGCTACAGGAAACCATTGAAGGTTCCTATTCAATAACTGCAAGCAGAGATCATAACTGACAATCTGATACAGAAAGATTATAAAACTGTATAATCTTTCACTATATACAAAGAATAACCATTACTTAATGAAACTGGAATATCCCTTCAAGGATTACAGAAGCCACTGCTATATTCTGTACAGTAAATGTGCAAATGTGATCTGATGGTTCAGTAATGGCGTCTTCTATGTCACAGATGCTTGTTCTACTTGGGCTGGAATACATGAGCTGCGGGGACCTTGATCAATTCCTGAGGATGAAGGGGCGGCTTGACATCCCCAGTGCAAGGTAAGGCTGGATACAAAACCTCAGCTAAACGGTCAGAAGATGCCATGAAATATTAGATACAGCGTCCTGCCTCATGTACATCACACTGATGAGATCTGCTCCCCCGTTTCTTCTCTACCAAAGAAGGATTGAAGAAATGTTAGGGAATGTTTCCCCTCTTCCTTGGGCTCTGATCCTCCATCTGATATTAAAAGACATACAGGAGAACAGATCTCCCCCGTGTGATGTGAAGAAGCCTTAGTCACATTCCCAGGTATTAAAGGGGTTCTACTGGGAATGGTCAATGGTCACAAGCAACCTGTCCTAGAATGTGACTAGAACTGGTTTCCTCCAATAGCTGAGCTGATTAATGGGGTGAGGGATGTTAAGCCACCATGCAGCCCTGGCAATAAGAAATTGCCTCCTCAGTTGACAGTGATAAGATATATATTTTGCCTCTTATTTTACTGATTGGTAAGAATGTCTAACAGTCTTCTGTGTTATCCTCGCATTATATTCATTTTGTTACTTTTCTGACAGATTCTATGCCGCTGAGCTCGTGTGTGGCATCCAATTTCTCCATTCGAAGGGAATCATCCACAGAGACCTCAAGCCCGAGAACATCCTGGTGGCTGAGACGGGCCATATTAAGATCACGGATTTCGGTCTCGCACTTGACAACATGCTTGGAGACCGCACAGCCACCGAATATGCTGGGACAAAGGGCTATGTGGCTCCTGAGGTGAGAAAAAGGGGGTTTCCTCATTTCCACCATTCCATTTGTATTAAAGGGGTTTTCCAGGTTTGGAATATCGGTCGCATATTCTCAGCTTCAGCCATTAATATCACATTGGTGGAGGTCCGACTCTTGGCACCTCCACCTATTACCTGTTTGAAGGGTCCTCATTGATGGTCTGAGCTCTACCTCATTGATTACTGCACGCCATCTACTTGATGCCGGCTACTGTAGCTTCTTCTCATTGACGTGAATGGGACAAGGCTGTAATAACCTGCAGGTAGCGCCCGGCCCTTCATACAGCTGATTGGTGGGGATGTCGAGAGTCAGACCCCAACTGATCTGATACTGATGGCCTATTCTGAAGAAAGATAATGAATATTCTGAACCCAGAAATCCATTTAATAATGGTAATTATTCTTATTATTAATCATTCATTTTCAGATCATTATGTATTGATGAATGCCTCATCTTAACTCATTCCTTTTTACAGACACAGGGGAAGAGTTATCAAGACTCGCACTTTCTGCGCCGGTCTTGATATCTCCTGTGTTGCTCCTGCAGTCCATGTGCCTTACCAAAAATTTACGACATCTTCGAGCGTCCGTACATTTCTGGCTTCAAATGTACCAGAAAACTGTCATAGATAAAGATAAATTATTCATGGGTGGCTGTCCATGCCCCTGTGACAAAAAACAAAACAGCAATTCTGGCGTTGAGATGTTTTTTTTTTTTTTAATGGTGTTCTCTTAACAGCAATGCTTCTGTATTATTGCAAATTGTTATTTTCATGCTTTTTTCTACAGAGTGTATGAGGTGCCCCTACAGCAGCAGATGACTTTGTGGTTACAGTTTATCTGCAGCTGAATGGAGGCAGAACATCTTGTCCTCATTCAGCTAAACACCTTGTGTGACCCAATACTACGCTATGCCAGCAATGGCCACAGCCTGAGCACCTACAGTGCGGGTTTATAGTATAAGCCGTGTAGTCACTCTTCTCTCCTTTCTGGCAGATGCTGGCTGAGGAGGAGTATGGCGTCGGAGTGGACTGGTATTCATTTGGTGTCATCTTAAATGAAATTATCACCAGTGAGTGCACTTACCATCCTGCACGCTCCGGCGCTAAAGACATCATTAAAAAGGTCAGTATGTTCCTACATGACACTACTGTACTGTATACAATGTTACATGACAACCTGTGATAGGAGACATCTCCCCCTACAATGCCCCATAGTGCACCATGATCTCCTTCACTAATACTCACCACTGTAGTGTTCAGGAGGGGTCGCCCCTCAGGATAGCAATACACAACCAGCACTTCTGTAGTATACAAGGTGACAACACTGGTCTCCACCAGAGAGGATGCCGAGTAGGATGCTGGAGCCACAACTTCTCCAGCACAGACTCAGCAATAGCACAAATGTCTGCCAAGAGCTCCAAGGACTGCCCTGGAGCCAGGTTACATAGGAGCAGCAGGAAAATATCATTTCTATTCTCCCATGGTAACATTTTTGGGAAATACTGACCTAATGGATAATTGGAATGAGAGTTTCCCTTTAAAGTAAGAGCCTGGTACGCGTAGTTAATGTACTGAGGACATGTCTACACACTTAGTCCACCCCTCTGAGTTTATGTAACAAGAAGCCACAGATTTCTAAAATCTCCCATTGCTGACACTACAGCCTGAGTCCAGCATTCAGACAGAATAAACATTAGGCAAAATTTATCAAAACTACTACAAGAGAAGACAAGTGAGAAGTCGCCCAGGGAAGCCAATCAGATTGCAGATTTTATTTCCCAGCTAGCCTCTGAAAATGTAAGAAGCCAATCAGATTGCAGATTTCATTTCCCAGCTAGCCTCTGAAAATGTAAGAAGCCAATCAGATTGCAGATTTCGTTTCCCAGCTAGCCTCTGCAAATGTAAGAAGCCAATCAGATTGCAGATTTCATTTCCCAGCTAGCCTCTGCAAATGTAAGAAGCCAATCAGATTGCAGATTTCATTTCCCAGCTAGCCTCTGCAAATGTAAGATCTGGAGTCTGATTGGTCATTGTGTTCATTAGTCGTTATAGTCACTAAGTTATAATTACATTCCTCATTTTCAGCTCCTCCGGAGAGATCCTGCCAAGCGCTTAGGAGTCCACGGGAACATCCGAGGCCATCATTTCTTCCAGCATATTGACTGGGTCTCTGTGGAAGCCCTTCGGATGGCCCCACCACACATCCCTGTAGTAAGTAAATGAAGAGAAGCTCTTCCCTGCTCTACATTCACGTTATATACTGTATAGGATTCTCAATGTCAGGGGCCTGATATAGGGTGGCTACTGGCTTCACCTCAGAAAGCCGGACCTCACTCACCACGCCCCCAAACCGATTAACCACGCCCACATCGATAGTTGTTGAATGAGTAAGATGGCATGTAAGATGCTTTATACTCCTCCAGAAAGACTATATCTTATTATGGTGGAGGATGAGTACATAAGGTGATCATATTATATGTGAAAATACTACCACCAGAAGCTTCATATCAGGTCTGTGACCGCTTGTGATGATCATATCCTCATTTTCATCTATTTATTTGCTTTTAGCCATCTACACCTCAACACTGTGCCAGGCAATTCTACCTGGACAGAATGGAGGCAGCAGCGGCCAAGAATGGACCTTTACCATCTAAACATCAGGCCATTTTCAGAGGGTTTCCATTTGTCACCCAGGAAACCCTCCACCCGCTCTAATGTCATCAGAGCAATATGTCCTCCTGAGCTCCTGGAGACGGACAGAAGAACAGACCCAGGTATATAGCTGGAAATAAGTGGTGTTCCTATACAGCTGTATGAATTTCCTAATGATTCAAGATTTAAGGTGCTCCAAATGTGTAGCTTCAGTTTTCTGACCATTAGGCTTCATGTACACGATCGAATGTGTTTTGCGGTCCACAAAACATGGATACCAGCCATGTGCATCAGGCATTTTCCCGTTCCGTATGTCCCGCCATATTGTAAAAATGACTATTCTTATCCACAAATCGGAGAAGAACAGGATATGTTCTATTGTATTTTTTGCAGGGTTACATACGGCTGCATGGATGCGGACAGACGGATGACATCCATGTGCTGGCTGCATTTTTTGTGGCCCCATAAGGATTGGATCCGCCTGTGATCTGCAAAAAATACATTCAGATGTGGACCAAAAATATAATCATGTGCCTGGTGCCTTAAATGGTTGTGTAAAATCCCTCATCTTCACATGAGCACTCAGTCTTTATATATTATACCACATCTTGTGGTATCTGTATTGATTCATCCTGTCATATATCCTACAGTGTGAAGACCATGAAGAACTATGACAACAGGACCTGCGATTGGCACTGGGCTGAAGAAAAATAACATCTAGAAGACACTTGATGAGAAAGGACACTGGTCCTGGATCTCACAGATCAACGCTGGATGACTGTGAGTAAGTATACGGGCATTTGATCCAGGGACTATATCCCCACTGCCATATTTGCAGTCAGGAAGGAGTGTTTTTCCCCTTAGATCAGGACAGATTGGCAAATGTCATAAAGGGGTTTTTTCTCACCTTCCTGTGGATCAACACAGTTGCCCTTCCCCCAATTCAGCCATTCCCCTAATCAAAAGTACAATTCGGACCACCTTTTGTGGACAGATTATTTAGTAATTGATTCAGGGACTAATCTGAGTGCCATGCGTGGAGTCGGGAAGGAATTTTTCCTCATGTGAAGCTGATGGCCGAGGCTCAGTGAGGTTTTTTCGCCTTCCTCTGGATTAATAATATCTGATCCAGGGAAATAGTCTGACTGCCCTAAGCGGAGTCGGGAAGGAATTTTTCCCCCTACAGGAGGTTTTTTCGCCTTCCCCTGAATCAATAAAAATCAATGGATCTAACATATCCTTGACTTTGATTTGGTATTTACACCAAATCATCTGTCCCATCATTAATAAAATTATAAATAAAATAAAATTCTCTATTCCCCCCTATATCGTTGTGTGCCTGGTTTTATTTCCACTGACGAGCCATGTGCTGCTCAGGGCTGTATTTCACTGGTCTCCTCATATGATTACATATTAAGTTTCTGCTCTACTTTCTGTAAGTAAAAAGAGAACATACGAGTTCAAGGTAAAGAAGATTAACCTCCTAACAGTCACATTAAAATTGGAAAAACCCTCCCAAAAATGTAACTTTTTTATTTTAGATTTTTATTATGTGTCTGAAGTAAATCCTGTTGGCGCACAACTCATGGGACACAATTGCATTTTTCGTCCCTTAGTGACATAATTCATTTCATCTTAAGGACCAGTAACATTTTCCCCTTTGTGTTCCAGAAGTCATAACTTTTAACCCCTTAGTGACCACCCATACATGTTTTTATGGCGGTAACTAAGGGGCCTTAGGCTGGGCCGCCGCTTTTTTTTTTACGGGGGCACAGTCTAAGCGCTGCACGGGTGAACGCTGCACATGAAAGCTGCAGCCCTGCTCTAACAGCCCGGACCGGCAGGAGTGCCGATCCGGGCTGTTTAACACTTTACATGCTGCGGGTAATGGCCCCCGCCGCATGTAAAGTGCTGTAAGAGGGAGCAAACTCCCTCTGTCTCCTATTGGCACCCCGCAAATACGATCGCGGGGTGCCGATGTGTGTGAAGGCTGCCTGGGGTCTGATGTAGACCCCAGACCAGCCTTTAGTAATTTCCAGAAGGCTGCGCCAGAGAGGCGCAGCCTGCTGGTCAATGTTAGAATAGCATTGCCATTAAAATGCAATGCACTATAGGGATAGTGCATTGCATTTTAAAAGCAATCAAGAAGCTGTCTGTTATAGTCATAAGTGGTAAAAAAAAGAAAAAAAAAACTCATTTATTCAATTTAAAAAATCCCATAAAAAAAATTACGCATTTTTTTTCTATTGAAAAGACGCTTTTCAATGAAGAAAATAGCAACAAAAAAAAATTCCCCATATGTTTGGTATTGCCGCGTCCGTAACTACCCGGACTACATAAATATCATGTAAATTATCCCCTACGGTAAACGCCGTAAAAGAAAAAAAAATGACAGAAATGCTTTTTTATTCTTAGTTGCCACCGAAAAAACGTAATAACAAGCAATCAAAAAGCGCCATTTACTCCAAAATTATATCAGTGAAAAATACAAGTCGTCCGCAAAAATCAAGTCCTCACACAACTCCATAGAAAGAAAAATAAATAAAAGAGTTATGGGTCTTGGGAAGCGGCAATACAAAAACATATATATCTTTTTTTAAATGTTTTTTTTTTGCGGAAAAGTAGTAAAATGTAAAAAGAAACTATATGTATTTGGTATCACTGTAATTGTACTGACCCAGAGAATAAAGATATTATGTTATTTATACCAAAAAATTAATGCCGTAAAATTTATAATGTAAAAACCCAGTGGCAGTATTGCTGTTTTTCTCCCTCCCAGAAAGAGTTAATAAAAGTTAATCAGAAAGTTATGTGTACCCAAAAGTGGCGCCATTAAAAACTGCAACTTGTCCTGCAAAAAACAAGCCCTTATAAAGCTATATAGACGATAATATAAAAAAAGTTATAGCTCTTGGAACGCGACAATAAAAAAAGGAAGAAAAACGCTTGGTCAGTAAGTCCCAAAACAGGCTGGTCACTAAGGCTACTTTCACACTTGTGTTCGGAGCGGATCCGTCTGGTGTCTGTACAGACGGATCCGCTCCTATAATGCAAACGCTTGCATCCGTTCAGAACGGATCCGTCTGCATAACTGTTTTTTTCAGATCTGATTTTTCACTTTGTGAAAACTCAGATCCGACAGTATATTCTAACACAGAGGCGTTCCCATGGTTATGGGGACGCTTCAAGTTAGAATATACTAAAAGAACTGTTTACATGACTGCCCCCTGCTGCCTGGCAGGTGCTGCCAGACAGTAGGGGGCAGACCCCCCCCTCCCTCCTTTGTATTTAACTCATTGGTGGCCAGTGCGGCCGGCCCCCCCTCCCTCCCTTGTATTTAACTCATTGGTGGCCAGTGCGGCCGGCCCCCCCTCCCTCCCTTGTATTTAACCCATTTGTGGCCAGTGCGGCCGGCCCCCCCTCCCTCCCTTGTATGTAACTCATTGGTGGCCAGTGCGGCCGGCCCCCCCTCCCCTGTATTTAACTCATTGGTGGCCAGTGCGGCCGGCCCCCCCTCCCTCCCTTGTATTTAACTCATTGGTGGCCAGTGTGGCCGGACCCCCCTCCCTTGTATTTAACTCATTGGTGGCCAGTGCGGCCGCCCCCCCCCTGTATTTAACTCATTGGTGGCCAGTGCGGCCAGCCCCCCCCCTCCCCCTAATTAGAATGACCGACCCCCCCATCATCGGTGGCAGCGGAGAGTTCCGATCGGAGTCCCAGTTTAATCGCTGGGACTCCGATCGGTAACCATGGCAACCAGGACGCTACTGCAGTTCTGGCTGCCATGGTTACTTAGCAATTTTTAGAAGCATTATACTTACCTGCGATGTCTGTGACCGACCGGGCGCTCCTCCTACTGGTAAGTGAAAGGTCTGTGCTATAAGCAATGCGCCGCACAGACCTTTCACTTACCAGTAGGAGGAGCGCCCGGCCATTTACAGACATCGCAGGTAAGTATAATGCTTCTAAAATTGTTAAGTAACCATGGCAGCCAGGACTGCAGTAGCGTTCTGGATGCCATGGTTACCGATCGGAGTCCCAGCGATTAAACTGGGACTCCGATCGGAACTCTCCGCTGCCACCAATGATGGGGGGTCGGTCACTTTAATTAGGGGGGGGGAGGGAGGGGTGGCCGGCCGCACTGGCCACCAATGAGTTAAATACAGGGGGGGGGGGGAGGGAGTGGGGGCCGGCCGCACTGGCCGCCACCAATGAGTTAAATACAAGGGAGGGAGGGAGGGGGGGCCGGCCGCACTGGCCACCAATGAGTTAAAGAGGACCTTTCACTTGTATAAACTATGTGAACTGAGTATGCTGCCATATAGAGCGGCGCCCGGGGATCTCACTGCACTTACTATTATCCCCGGGCGCCGCTCCGTTTTCCGGTTATAGGCTTCGGTACCTTTGCTCCTTAAGTTATAGTAGGCGGGTCTTCCCTTGTCCTGTGGGCGTCTCCTTCTCCTAGGCTGCAGCGCTGGCCAATCGCAGCGCACAGCTCACAGTGCACTTGAATGAAGTGGGTACTTGTATTACACTGGACAAAGTGCAGTGTAATCAAGAGGAAGCAGCACTCACATGGAGCGCCGCCTGCTCTTCTAACAGCTGATGGGCGGGGGTGCCGGGTGTCGATCAGATATTGATGACCTATCCTGATGATAAGTCATCAATAATAATGGCTGGACAACCCTTTCAAGTGCATTTTCCAAAGCCCGATGTGAGCTCAGGCAAAACTGTTAGGTGGTTAATATCCAATATTCATCTGTATTCAGCAATTTTTTAACTGAGGACATCAGTATAGAAGATAAAAACTTAATACCTGTAGGATTTGAGGATTTCTGTAAAGAATGAATATAATCACTATTACAGATCACAGCAGGGGCCACATTCACATTCACCTTATAATGTACCTAGGATGTTAGTAACCAGGTCACATTTATACAGAATTGTCTCTCTTCATAATGGAGATACAAGAACACAGTGGAAGAGAAGATAAAACCATCAATTCTTCTACAAAACATGGAGAGTAAATATCAGAGCCGGTATATAGAACACACTGTAGTGATGCAGGAACTTTTTATAGTAACACTTTGATAAAAATTGCTGAGTAAAGCATTCTTACCAACATTTGTTTTGATTTGGGGCATTATGCACAGACACACCACAAACAAGGTCCAGAATGGCTACTTCTGGGTGTGGATTACATAAATCCCACCCAGAATTTGCTGGGATCCTATCTGAAAATTTGCTACATGAGCAACATTTGGCCTGGTGTTGTCCTGTCAAAAAACAGCCCATGGGGCACTTTGGAGAAATGGCCGCACCACTGGTTCTACACCCAAATCTATGTGACGCTGAGCTGTTGGTGTATCCGAAATGAAGACTAGAGGGTTCCGCTACCATACATTATGCCACCCCACATCATTATCACCAGTGGGACTGGTGTGATGTTCCCTTGTGAAGGCCTCTTCATGGCATTGTCCACATGGTTTCCAGAGGCTGTTGTTGCCTCCAAGACAAAAGTGGGACTCATTAATGAAGAGGATAGACCTCCATTCCAGGCTCCATTGTCATCTTCTTGTGCACCATGCTAGCATTTGAGAGCGTAACAAGATGGAACACCTGTAGCTGGACGTCTGGCTCCAAGCCCAATGTCGTGCAAATGTCTTCTGATGGTTTGTGCAGACACTGTTTGCCACCCTAGGCTTGGGATGTGATGTCCAATTGCACTGGCATTGCAGAATTGATCACTACATGCCTTTTTTTTAAGACAATCAGTCCGTGCAGCGGTTCACCTCTGTGCACCTCTTGCTGTCATTCCAGTTCATAGTTATTCGCCCAACCACAGGACACACAACGTTGAACAGTCTAGGCGTGTAGTGATCTGCCAGAGTGATAAACCAAAGTCTCTTAGTTCAAAAGATTTTGTCCCTAACTGGCATGTCAACGAACAGGAGACAACGCACAATCATCTCACATGACTTTTGAGGTTACATGGGGCTAAAAAAAACTTTGCTCTAAATCTGACTTTTATGCCCTTCCCCTACATGTCAATTTTAGTGCTGAGGAGTGTATCTGATTTAGTATTATCTTAGAGTATTGGACCCTTTTTAAAATATAGCTTTTATTAATTCTATCTAAAAAGATAATAAATCACCCTGTGATATCTGGGTGACCTTAGGAAAGTGAGGACAAGATGCCGCCCAGCTACCACCGTGAATAGGTGAGTTTGATGCCGTATAGATAGAACAGATTCCACACGGGCACTTATGAGAGTGGTAATAGATATAGGTTAGGGGAAGGCTAGGGCACTTGAATAGGTGCTGGGGGTAGCTCTCTCCCTGTGCCAGCCCTAGATACACCTTTGCCCAGGGATAATCCCTTATGGTGGGATCTCCCTGTCCCCGTACCTGCCCTGTCTAGCCCTGTAGAACCCTATATGTTAAATATGATGTCAATGGTATTTTCTAACCCCGACGCATTTCCCCACTAGTGTTCATCAGGGGGTCGGTTAGAGATAGATAATTCATGTAAATAACATCTTAAATCAAACCAAATAACCACTTTTTGGTTGCTCTGGAAATATAACAGATGAGACATGTATTTCTGGGATCGAACCCTTGGATTTTCTGCAGGAACGCAACCCTTGTCATTCAATAGGGCTAATCGTCTGCGTTTCCACCCAACACAACATGGATTTCCAGAATTGTGTCAAACTCCCTTTACACGTCTGGTATATGAATTTCACGCAGATGTGGGTGCAGAATCTGCGCCAAAATCAACATGAGCTCTGATCTGACACGTGAAAATCCCACATCTAGGTTCATTGCAGCGGGACTGTTGTTGCTTTTATGTGGGTAAAATATTCAAATGTGTTAGGCCAGTTCACACAACTGATTTTAAAGAACAAGTTAAAAAATCAGCGCAGAATCTGCGTGTTTTTTTTAGTACAAAAAACACAAGGTTTTTTTAGCACAAAAAACACAAGGTTTTTGTGTGGTTTTTGATGCACCTTTCTTTTTAACAAATGAGTGTTCGCTTCAATACAAAGCTGATCTGTGCATAAAAATGCACAAACAATGCATTTACATGGAGCGGTTTTATTCAGCTTCCTATTCATTTCAATCGGAGATTCAGCAATGGTTCTGCCCCATTATAGGGTGCCATGCTTCCAGGGCCGTCTTTAATATTGATTGGACCCTGGGCAAAAATTTACTTAAAAAGTCCGCTGGTAAATTGCCCTGAACCAGTGCCTTTAGAGCCGTCTCGGCTACTAGAGCCCTGTCTGGTTCATCATGGAGGGTACCCAGGGCCTGAAAGAACCCCTCCACAGAATATAAACAACTGGCGCCAGCAGGTAAAGAGAACGCCCAGTCCTGGGGTTCACCCTGTAATCGGGAAATGATAATGCCCACGCGTTAACTCTCGGGGCCAGAGGACACGGGGCGCAAACGGAAGTAAAGTTTGCAACTCTCCTTAAAAGAGAGAAACTTCTTCCGGTCTCCAGAAAAGGGTTCTGGGAGCTTAATCTGGGGCTCAAAATGCGGACTGGAGGCCTGAGGAGTGGAAGAACCTTGCCCTAACTCAAAAGAACTGAGTTTTTCCCCTAACTCCTGCACCCTCTGCGTCAAATTAGAGACATGGCCAGTCAGGGTCACCAGAGGATTCATAATACAGTGGTTATTGGGCCTGGTATTCTGTAACGGTCGCGTACACACACACAGGGGGGAGGGAAGTGACCACTGCGCTCCACCCTTACCCCTGGCCCTGCCTACTTGCCTCACGAGTCCTAATGACAGGGGACAACTGGACTGCAATCCCTAACTTGGAATAAGTGCAGGGATGACAGACAGACAAACAACAGGACGTGAACGGACCGAGTCAATACCAGGAAAGCTACAAAGTACAAATGGAGCAAGCAGAGAATTGTCAGGAGAAGCCGGGGTCATAAATACCAGGAGAGACGTGAAGTACCAAAGGAGTCAGCAGAGGAACGTCAGGAGGAGGCCGGGGTCAGAATACCAGGATAGCAGCAAAGTACACAAGGAGCAGGCAGAGGATCGTCAGGAATTCAGCAGGAGGTAAGTACGCCAGGAAAGACCAAATCACAGGTGGAACCTAAATTAACAGGCAATTAACAGGCAACCTGTGACCAGCAGGCTGCCTGTATTTATAGTGGGGAGTGAGGGTCATGTGACGTGGCCAGCGTCACATGACTGACAGACCAACCAGTCGAGCACCGAGTGATCAGCTCGGCGCTCAAGGCAGACTAGGAGCAGGGAGCCACCCAGCTAGTAAAGCCGCCCTGGGAATGAGGTCAAACACAGATCCTCATTCCCAAAGCTAAGCAACAGGTCTGCGGGCAATGATAGTTCTGTATTCAGGAAGGATCATGCCTCAGAAGAATATCTTCTTGTCACCGTATGAGATATTCTTGGGCTATATTATCTAGGACAGGGCTATACAGTATTATCTCCAACAGGCCCAGATACTGTATTTCTGATATCTACTACCTATTGTTATGGTATGTGGCTTCTGACCCATGAGGATCAGAGACACCAAGGTGGGGAAGTGGGCTATACTTCGTACAAGATACAGGCTGTACTAGTAATCAGGAGAGAGGTTGTGGTCTTGGACAAGTTTGTGGAGATCTGTAATACAGTCTAGAATTTATAGTTCATTTAGAGAGGAGCAGTGGAGACAAGCTGCTAGTGTGACATCTGTATGGGAGTCCTATAAAACCAACTAATTGCTGTAGATAACTAAGTGTGTGATTCCCTTCCAGATGTGAATTCAGTGGCTTTACCTTTCCACAAACTTAGTGAAGCGTTTGAAGGAGAAACCACCTGAAGGCACACCGACCAATACGAATACATCTGTAACTAAAGGGAAACACAATGAGAATCTTCAGTCTCTGCATTGTGCTGCTTATTGGACTTCTGAGGGTTAACCCCTTAAGGACACGGCCATATTTCAACTTAAGGACCAGGCCATTTTTTGCAAATCTGACCAGTGTCAATTTAAGTGGTGATAACGCTTTGACTTATCCAGGCCATTCTGAGATAGTTTTTTCGTCACATATTGTACTTCATGACACTGGTAAAATGGAGTAAAAAAAAAATCTTTTTTATTTATAAAAAAAATACCAAATTTGCCAAAAATTTGCACATTTCCAAGTTTCAATTTCTCTACTTCTATAATACATAGTAATACCTACAAAAATAGTTATTAATTTACATTCCCCATATGTCTACTTCATGTTAGGATTTTTTTTATTTTTGGGGGCCTTTACAAGGCTTAGAAGTAAATCTTGAAATTTCTCCGAAATTTTCAAAAACCAACTTTTTAAGGACCACTTCAGGTCTGAAGTCACTTTGTGAGGCTTACATAATAGAAACCACCCAAAAATGACCCCATTCTAGAAACTACACCCCTCAAGGTATTCAAAACTGGTTTTACAAACTTTGTAAACCCTTTAGGTGTTCCACAAGAATTAATGGAAAATAGAGATACAATTTCAAAATTTCACTTTTTTGGCAGATTTTCTATTTTAATAATTTTTTTTCCAGTTACAAAGCAAGGGTTAACAGCCAAACAAAACTCAATATTTATGGCTCTGATTCTGTAGTTTACAGAAACACCCCATATGTGGTCGTAAACCGCTATACGGGCACGCGGCAGGGCGCAGAAGGAAAGGAATGCCATACGGTTTTTGGAAGGCAGATTTTGCTGGACTGGTTTTTTGACACCATGTCCCATTTGAAGCCCCCCTGTCGCACCGCTAGAGTAGAAACTCCAAAAAAGTGACCCCATTTTAGAAACTACACCCCTCAAGGTATTCAAAACTGGTTTTACAAACTTTGTTAACTCTTTAGGTGTTCCACAAGAATTAATGGAAAATAGAGATACAATTTCAAAATTTCACTTTTTTGGCAGATTTTCTATTTTAATAATTTTTTTTCCAGTTACAAAGCAAGGGTTAACAGCCAAACAAAACTCAATATTTATGGCTCTGATTCTGTAGTTTACAGAAACACCCCATATGTGGTCGTAAACCGCTGTACGGGCACACGGCAGGGCGCAGAAGGAAAGGAATGCCATACGGTTTTTGGAAGGCAGATTTTGCTGGACTGGTTTTTTGATACCATGATCCATTTGAAGCCCCCCCTGATGAACCCCTAGAGTAGAAACTCCATAAAAGTGACCCCATTTTAGAAACTACAGGATAGGGTGGCAGTTTTGTTGGTACTAGTTTAGGGTACATATGATTTTTGGTTGCTCTATATTACACTTTTTGTGAGGCAAGGTAACAAGAAATAGTTGTTTTGGCACAGTTTTTTGTTGTTGTTATCTACAACATTCATCCGACAGGTTAGATCATGTGGTATTTTTATAGAGTAGGTTGCCATGGACACGGCGATACCTAATATGTATGCTATTTTTTTTATTTATGTAAGTTTTACACAATGATTTCATTTTTGAAATAAAAAATATCATGCTTTAGTGTCTCCATAGTCTGAGAGCCATAGTTTTTTCAGTTTTTAGGCGATTATCTTAGGTAGGGTCTCATATTTTGCGGGATGAGATGACGGTTTGATTGGCACTATTTTGGGGTTCGTATGACTTTTTGATCGCTTGCTATTACTCTTTATGTGATGTAAGGTTACAAAGAATTTATTTTTTTACACCGTTTTTATTTTTTAACGGTATTCACCTGAGGGGTTAGGTCATGTGATATTTTTATAGAGCAAGTTATTACAGACGCGGCAATACCTAATATGTATACTTTTTATTTATTTATGTAAGTTTTACACAATGATTTCCTTTTTGAAACAAAAAAAATCATGTTTTAGTGTTTCCATAGTATTAGAGCCATAGTTTTTTCAGTTTTTGGGCGATTATCTTGGGTAGGGTATGATTTTTGCGGGATGAGATGATGGTTTTCTTGGCACTATTTTGGGGTGTGTGTGACTTTTTGATCGCTTGCTATTACACTTTTTGTGATGTAAGGTGACAAAAAAAAATTTTTTTTACACTGTTTTTTTTTTTTTTTTCTTTTTTACGGTATTCACCTGAGGGGTTAGGTCATGTGATAATTTATAGAGCAAGTTATTACGGACGCGGCGATACCTAATATGTATACTTTTTTTATTTATGTAAGTTATACACAATAATATCATTTTTGAAAAAAACAAAAAATCATGTTTTAGTGTCTCCATAGTCTGAGAGCCATGGTTTTTATTTATTTTTTTGGGCCATTGTCTCATGTAGGGGCTCATTTTTTGCGGGATGAGGTGATGGTTTGATTGGTACTATTTTGGCGTACATACGACTTTTTTGATCACTTTTATTACCTTTTTTGGGAAGTAAGGTGGGCAAAATTTAAATTTCATCATAGTTTTTATTTTTTATGGCGTTCACCATATGGGGAAAGTAACATGACTGTTTTATAGATCAGGTCGTTACGGACGCGGTGGTATCAAACATGTGTAGGGAATTATATTTTTTTCATTTTTAATCAGTGATAAATGTGTTTTTTTATTTTTACATTTTTTTTAACTTTTATTTGACCCAGACCCACTTGGTTCTTGAAGATCCAGTGGGTCTGATGTCTGTATAATACAGTACAGTACACTATATAGTGTACTGTACTGTATTTTCACTTTACAAAGTCTGATTAGACTTCTGCCTTTAGCAGAAGTCTGATCAGCACCATGGACAGATGGACGCCTGTGAAGGCGTTCGGTTGCCATTGTAACCATCACTCGCTGCCACAGCAGAGCAGTGGGTGATGGGAAGGGAGGGGGGCCCACTCCCTCTCCCATTGGGGGCTGAAAAGGCACAGCAGCCCCCGATGTGAGAGAGAGGGAGCTCCCTCCCTGTTAACCTCTTGCAACAGCGGTCCCTACGGACCGCGGCATGTAAGGGGTTAAACGCCTGACATCTGTGCCAACACAGATGTCAGGCGTTTCAAGCAGAGTGTAAGCAATGTGCTGACACTCTGCAAACCGCTCGGCCATCCTGAGAGAGGGGGCGGGCGGATGATCGCGTGCCTGCCCGCCCCCCCAGAACCGCCCTAATGATCGCACCCACCCCCCGCTGCACCCGCCGGCACATAACACAGAGGGATGCAGGGGGGGGGGGTTAAACATAAAATAAAGGCATTTTGAAGTTTCTGAAGCCCGCGGTCTGTGACCGCGAGGATCAGAAACCTCCCGAAAGCGCTGCAAACCGCAGGTCTGAATTGACCTGCGGTTTGCAGCGATCGCCGACACGAGGGGGTCACGCATTTAGCCAAGGTGCCTGCTCAATGATTTGAGCAGGCACCGGGTTCCGATCACCGCCCACCGCGGTGATCGGAACTACACAGGACGTTGTCATGCCCTGCTCAGGTTATACGTGTGTAGTTTTTTTTGTTTTGGAGTTGAGCTGTATCGCCTCCCTTCAGGTGCACTGGGGAAAGAAAGAAAGAAAGAAAGAAAGAAAGAAAGATTTGCTGTATCTGCTCTGTGACAAGATAAGTTGGTTTTGTTTTCTTGTGTGTGTCCTGTCTAGGCTGTTAGAGAGATGCCTGCCTCCTCCAGGTCTGAGGAAGCAAGCTGTCTGTTTCCCCCTGTCCCCATCTTAGGGATTTTAGGGGATCTTCAGCCTTAGGCACGGGGGCACGTTTATTCCCACCTCTAGGCTCTGAACGTGGGCACAGAAGTCTAGGGAGAGCTGGTAGGGATTTGTAAGGAGGTGACCTTTATCCCCAGCTTCTGGCATAGACACGTTTGTGGATTTCTGTTGTATCTTGTATCCTGTCCAGCGTGACAGACGTACAGGTACGCCCTGTGCCCTTAAGTACCGGGACATCAGGGCGTACCTGTACGCCCTGTGTCCTTAAGGGGTTAAAGGACATTTAGGACAATACATTTATTACTCTTCACATGGCTACTGTAAAAATTATCAATTTGATTGTTTGATATGTACAAATTGTTCAATGATTCCAATATTATGTTTTCTATTCCTGTTACTGAGGAGGAGCTGATGACACCATATTGCTGGAATTTTATACTGTACAATGTGAATAAGTGGGTGTTAGGCTTATTAGTGTTACTGATTTATAATGATGTCTATATAACATATGTATTTTCAGGTTTAGCTGCATATAGATTAGGAATATTAGTAGGTTTCGTAGAAGTATTGTGGTTGTGCAGGCCAGACTCTTTGGAACTTCACTTCCGATTCCAGTTTGGTAAACAATACTGATCTGTGTAAAAAAAAGTATGGAGAGATTTTGTAACCTCATTAACATGGAGTGAAGATCCAGAAGAGAAAGGTCTCAAAGTCACAGAAAAGAGGGAATTTAATATGTTATTCTAATGATGGGAATGGGCAAAGGTTGGGAACAAACACACAATGTAAGTTGGTCAAATATGAGAGATATTTGAGTCAAGGGACTGCTGTACTAATGGATGTATATTGGCAATGTGGTAGTCTGGCGTATACCAGACTCCCTGGAGACTGGTCAGGTGTGTGCTCAATGGTTAAATTAATCCACCCCTTGTTGGTAATCCCTAAGCATGCATGAGTTCCAGGTGAGCGTGTGCGAATCAAGAGAAATCCATATTTCGCTCCAGAGGAGGTTCCAGATGATTTTAAAATCTTTTCAAAAGCCAAAATGTTTTTTTGCAAGTTAGCTGACTCCTGGAGTACAAGCAGCAGCAAATGCGAAATGGATCCAGAAAAACAGGTATGAGCTATTAGAGTTTATAAATATTACAGATGAGGCCTTGAATGCCATGAAGGAGGAGCTCAGAGGTCTGAGATTGACAACGGTACAGAACCGATATGCTCTCGACATGATTCTCGCTTCTCAAGGAGGAGTTTTTGCAGTTATTGGAGACTCTTGCTGTACTTTCATCCTAGCGAATGATGAGCAAATTGGGACTCTTGTTAGGGCCATCGAGCACCTCCATTCCTTGAATAAACAAATGATTGATGAAGCTGGAGCTACAGGTGACTGGTTCTCAGGGTGATCTTTGAATCTTCCATCATCTTGGTTCTTTCCATTACTGAAGACTGTCATGCTTGTATGTGCTCCAGTACTGTTATTGTGTCTTGTAGGCCTATTGTTGTTTTTGTGTTGCAAAAATCTGTTCTTGAAAGCCACCATGATGCTCACCTACGCACCTGTTGCTACAGAGGAAGTCAAGGATCAGGATTGTGAAGTTTGTTAATTGGATGAGGAGAACATCATATATTGAATTGCAGAAAGCCAGAGACATTGTGCGTAGTATAAATGTCAGTATCTGTGTGTGTGTGTGTGTGTATGTGTTGGGAAAACCAACAACAGGGGGGAATGAAGGAGAAAAGGAAAAATATATAGTATAATGCGCCTGATTATACCAGACACTACATTCCCAAATCTTATGTGTGTGTACACATTCCTAAGATGGGGGGTAGGCTCACTTGGGTGAGGGGCTATAGATTAGATGAAGCAAGCATTGGTAATGAATAACAGATGTTGGCCAAGAAGAACCTGAAGCAAGCACGCATTATCCATATATGGAGATGTCCAATGGGGTTGTAGAGAGAGTTTAACCTATCCAATGAGGATAAGACAAGTATGTAAAGTTTAGGTTATGTGTATAAGGTGAGTGTGGGCCTCTCCCCCTTTGAGCATTTTCCTTTGTGCGATTGAAGCTGTTAATGCTCCCGGCTAGCCGCAATAAACCTTATTCTTCCTGAAGAATGCATTTTCTGAGTGGTTTTCCACAACAGTTCCGTATTTTACCAATATCCTTTCTTATGAAAATACTAAAGGAACTGCAATCTATTATATCTAAATATATATGGCTAGACAAGAATCCGAAAGTCCAAGCTGAAGTGCTATACTTACCGCTCTCCAGAGGGGGGTTAGGGTGCCCGTCTATTGTGAGATATTATAGAGCCTGCATATTTGAACCGCTTAGATTTCTATGGAAAGGTGAGGAGGACAGACCGTGGATCTTCATTGAGAAACATCTAATGGGAACATGTAATCCATCATCATTCTTTTACTTCCATTCAGTGACAGAACTCAAGCCTAAAACACACCTCTCCCCTACAACTGATGCAGATTTAGAACTATGGAACTTATTAACCACCAAACTGAAAGTCATCGATGTGGATTTCTATAAGGTCCACCTAAAAGTATTGGAGAGGTGTATTCCAGATTTAAATCTTAAACTATGGGTTCACGCCGGCATTAAATATATAGAGGACTTATTTGAAAATGCTGATTTATTACCCTTTAGTATACTTCGAGATAACTATGATATACCCAATAAGGAATTTTACAAGTACCTGCAGATAAGACACCTGTTATCGAAGAAAATGTCTCCACTGCCTGATTCTTCAAAACTTTCTCATTTACTATATAGCTCTTCCCATCATCTCAGGACATTGTCCCTATCATATAACTATATGTTAGAAGCCATGGATGACCCCTTAGCTTCATATCGTCGTAAATGGGAAAAAGACATGAACAGCTCTATCACTCCAGATCAATGGCAAGCGTCTTTCTCAGTTGCACCCAGCTTATCTAAGTGTATGAACCACCTAGAAAACTCAAGAAAGATTCTATACAGATGGTATCTTTCTCCGTCCAGGCTAAATAACTTATATCCTGGTACGTCTAATAAATGTTGGAGGCAGACATGATTCATGTATGGTGGGATTGTAAAGAGATTAAAGCTCTTTGGTTAGCTATCAACAACCTACTGACGCAGGTATGTGGAGTTACAATATATCTCTCTCAGTACAACAAGCCCTTTTGTCAGTAGACTTAGGGTACTTTCACACTAGCGTTTTTCTTTTCCGGCATAGAGTTCCGTCCTAGGGGCTCAATACCGGAAAAGAACTGATCAGTTTTATCCCCATGCATTTTGAATGAAGAGCAATCCGTTCAGGATGCATCAAGATGTCTTCAGTTCATTCTTTTTGCCTTTTCAGGACGGAGATAATACCGCAGCATGCTGCCGTTTTGTCTCCGTCCAAAATTCCGGAACACTTTTTTCCCATTGACATGCATTAATGCCGGATCCGGCCCTGAGTGTTCCGGCAAAACGGATCCGGCATTGCGGTCTGCGCACGCTCAGACCGAAAAAAAATGTGAAAAAAATAAATGCCGGATCCGTTTTTCCGGATCAGGATCCTGATACGTCTGACAAATGCCGTCAGTTTGCGTCCGTATTGCTGGATCCGGCGGAATCCTGCCTGACGGAATCCTCTGCCGCAAGTGTGAAAGTACCATTAGATTCCGTTTCCATACGAGATCAGAACGGTGATTATTTATGTAATAATTGCTGTCAGATTAAAAATAGCTAGCTACTGGAAGAAATCAAATTCCCCTCCATTTGCCGAAGTCATAGCCAAAAATAAAATACCCCAGTTCATTAACCCCTTCTACCCTGGGCCAGTTTTCACCTTCCTGCCCAGGTAATTTTTTGCAAATCTGACATGTGTCACTTTATGTGCTGATAACTTTAAAACACTTTTTCTTATCCAGGCCATTCTGAGACTGTTTCCTCGTCACATATTGTACTTCATGACAGTGGTAAAAATGAGTAAAAAAAATGTCATATTCACAAAAAAAAATACCAAATTTATCAAAAATTTTAGCAAATTTCTATTCCTCTACTTTTATAATAGATAGTAATACCTCCAAAAATAGTAATTACTTTACATTCCCCATATGTATACTTTATGTTTGGATCATTTTGAAAATTAAATTATTATTTTTTTGGGACATTAGAAGGCTTAGAAGTTTAGAAGCAAATTTTTTAATTTTTAACATTTCCAAAACCCAATTTTTTCAGGACCAGTTCAGTTATGAAGTCACTTTCTGGGGCTTACATATTAGAAACCATCCATAAATTACCCCCATTTTATGGTTCAATAAGATTTTATTATTATTATTATCAATTACAATCATAAGAGAACATCACAAATTGCAGTATACATACCGCATACAAAGATACATTGCGACATGCAATCATGAACAGCAGTACAGCATAAAGGACAAGGTATAAGCATGTATCTGTATCTGTATAACAAAAAGTCAGCGGAAACAAAGGCCCTAAAGGGCTTAATAAGGCCTCAAACAGGTGATGTATAGGCCAATAATTCTAGACAAACTTGACATAAAAGGGGGGAAGACAGGGTGACACACAAGAGGAGGGGAGGGGGGGGGGGGGGAAATCATAGGTCATAACTAGAGAATAGCTAGGTACTATTAAGGAGGAGAATCAGGGAGAACCCCAGATGCCAACCAAACCGAAAACGACATAGATGATCTAAACCTGGACCATGGCTCCCAACTCCTAAGAAACGCCGGAATCTTGTTGTGATCAGAGGCATACATCTCTTCCCTGTGTAACAGCTCATCCAGTGCAGAGGCCCAAGTGATCCTTTTCAAACTCTCGGTTGACTTCCAATTGCGTGGGATAATTTGCCTCATGGCCAGCATAAAGAGCCGCAATGAACCTTTCTTAACATGTGAGATCCGCCCCGGGAAAATAGAAAGCAGAGCGATGGAAGGGGAAAATTCTATGGAGGCCCGGAATAGAAAATTATAAAGCTTGAAGACATCTTTCCATAATGGGTTAAGCCTCGGACAATCCCACCATATATGGGTCATAGTCCCCCTAGCACCATGGCATCGCCAACATAGTTCAGAAACCGAGGGGTAGAACCGATGCAGTTTCTCCGGTGTCCGATACCATCTGGTAAGTATTTTATAATTGAGTTCTTGTAAATTACACGATATAGAGGTCTTATGCGATTACCCCCATTTTAGAAACTACACCCCTCAAGCTATTTAAAACTGATTTTTACAAACTATGTTAACCCTTTAGGTGCCCCACGAGAATTAAAGTAAAATGGGAATGAAATTTCAAAATTTAAATTTTTTTTAGCAGATTTTAAATTGTAATCTATTTTTTCTTCAACACATCAAGGGTTAACAGCCTAACAAAACTCAAAATATATTACCCTGAATCTGGAGTTTACAGAAGCAAACCATGTGTGCTCAAAAACTGATGTATGGGCGCACAACATGATTCAGAGTGGAAGGAGCACCATATGGCTTTTGGAGAGCGGATTTAGCTGGAATGGTAATTGGGAGCTAGGATGCATATGAAAACACCCTAAGGTGGCCCTACAATGGAAACCCCCAAAAAGTGACCCCATTCCGGAAACTACACCCCTCAATATTTCAAGGTGTGTAGTGAGCACTTTGACCCATCAGGCGTTTCACAGAATTAGGAAACGCTTGGCTGTGAAAATGAAAAATTTAAATTTTTTCCCCAAAAAGTTACTTTACACCCACATTTTTCACTTTCACAAGGGGTAACCGGACAAAGGGCACCCCACATTTTGTTCCCCATTTCCCCCCCAATACGCCAACACCCCATATGTGCTCAAAAAATGATGTATGAGCGCATGGCAGGGCTCTAGAGTCAAACAGCTAAATATGGATTTTGCTGACCTGAATTGGCAGACATGGATTTTAAGTGCCATGTCGCATTAAATAAATTCCTGAGGTCCCCAGAAATGAAAAACCCCAAAAAGTGACACCACTTATGAAAAAGCACCCCCGTACGAACATTTTAAGTGGTAGAAAGGGTACTTATCAGCAAACAGGTGTCTCACAAAAGACAGATATACTTGAGAAAGCATTTCAAACCACTCATTTGTAAAAATGAAAAATTACTAGCAGACCCCAATTTTTCACTTTCACAAGGGGTTAAAGGAGAAAATGCACCCCAGTATATGTTCCCCATTTTCTCCCCTTTTCGCAAACACCCCATATGTGCTTGTAGCCTGCTGTATTGGCGCACAGCAGGCCTCTACAGGCAAAGTGCAAAATATGGTTTTTGCAGGCCTGAATTGGCAGACATGGATTTTAGGTGCCATGTGGCAATAAATAAATTTCCTGAGGTCCCCATAAATGAAAAACCCCAAGAAGTGACCCCATTTTGGAAAGAGCACCCCTGTACGAATATTTTAAGGGGTGGTAAGGGCACTTTTGACCTAACAGTTGTCTCAAAGAAAAGAATATGTAGTGGCTGTTGGAAAGTGGATATGCAAGCGAGGTGGACTAAATCAGGGATATAAAGTGGAAATATTACAGGGAGCATAAAGGATAAAATTAAAAATCCATGGATGAGTGATAAATTCGGAAACAATCATTTATGCAGAGGCCAGGTTTATCTGGGAAGGGGGGAGCGGTTGTCATTTTGGATAGTGGCGTTTATAAGTCCCAAATATTGCTAATGCTGAGTGATCCGGATGTACAGTACAGACCAAAAGTTTGGACACACCTTCTCATTCAAAGAGATTTCTTTATTTTCATGACTATGAAGGCATCAAAACTATGAATTAACACATGTGGAATTATATACATAACAAACAAGTGTGAAACAACTGAAAATATGTCATATTCTAGGTTCTTCAAAGTAGCCACCTTTTGCTTTGATTACTGCTTTGCACAATCTTGGCATTCTCTTGATGAGCTTCAAGAGGTAGTCCCCTGAAATGGTCTTCCAACAGTCTTGAAGGAGTTCCCAGAGATGCTTAGCACTTGTTGGCCCTTTTGCCTTCACTCTGCGGTCCAGCTCACCCCAAACCATCTCGACTGGGTTCAGGTCCGGTGACTGTGGAGGCCAGGTCATCTGGCGCAGCACCCCATCACTCTCCTTCATGGTCAAATAGCCCTTACTTTCAAAGTTTTCCCAATTTTTCGGCTGACTGACTGACCTTCATTTCTTAAAGTAATGATGGCCACTCGTTTTTCTTTACTTACTGCTTTTTTCTTGCCATAATACATATTCTAACAGTCTATTCAGTAGGACTATCAGTTGTGTATCCACCTGACTTCTCCTCAACGCAACTGATGGTCCCAACCCCATTTTTAAGGCAAGAAATCCCACTTATTAAACCTGACAGGGCACACCTGTGAAGTGAAAACCATTTCATCGGACTACCTCTTGAAGCTCATCAAGAGAATGCCAAGAGTGTGCAAAGCAGTAATCAAAGCAAAAGGTGGCTACTTTGAAGAACCTAGAATATGACATATTTTCAGTTGTTTCACACTTGTTTGTTATGTATATAATTCCACATGTGTTAAATAATAGTTTTGATGCCTTCAGTGTGAATCTACAATTTTCATAGTCATGAAAATAAAGAAAACTCTTTGAATGAGAAGGTGTGTCCAAACTTTTGGTCTGTACTGTATATAGGGCACTCCAGGACAACCCGCTCCACTCTTTTCAGAAGAAACTTGCAGATTTATTATCCATTGGCCTTAATTCTGTCTGTTTATTGCAAAAAGAAAAGGATTATATTTATGTTACCTGCCCGGTCAGCCCTATTTTTCATGCTCTGCCGAAAATCCACAAAGATGTGTTTCCTCCACCAATGCGGCCCATTGTGGCGGGTATAGGTAGCTTTTCAGAACGTTTGTCTGAATGGGTAGATTCGCTATTGCAACCTCTCATTCCCCTCATCCCTGGTTTCATAAAAGACACTGGATCTGTGTTACAGGCCATGTCGTCTTTCCAATTTAGAGAGGATTATGTTTGGATTGCTGCAGACGTGGTGTCACTTTATACGAATATACCACATGAATTGGCGCTGAGATCTCTGTGTTGGTTCCTTAATACCTATAGCAACTATACCTGTGAATTGCAAGAATTTTTGGAGATGTCGGTCAGCTTTCTCTTGAAACATAATTTCTTTATGTTCAATGGATGTTATTATTTGCAGGTATCGGGGGTGTCGATGGGGGCTAAGTTCTCTCCCTCCATTGCTAATATATTTATGGCATGGTGGGAGAGGAGCTTCCTCCTCATCGACACCCACCCTTTCTGCGATCGCTTGCAGTGGTATGGGCGCTTCATCGATGACCTGCTGTTTGTATGGTCTGGGGATGTGGCGTCCATACCACTGTTTGGCGAATACATTGATTCATGTGTACCCTCTATTTCTTTCACGTTGCATTTTGACACCAGGTCGGTTTCCTTTTTGTATCTAAAATTGAGCAGTGATTCTGCTAGTTCTAGTGTGAACACCTCCACTTTTAGGAAAGAGCTAGCTGGCAATACTATTTTGCATGCATCATCATGTCACCCGCCACATGTAATATACAACATTCCAAAAGACGAGCTGATCCGTACCAGGCGTAACTGTTCGGACATTTCGTCTTTTGAACAGGAAAGTAATAAGATTGTGAATAGATTGGCTCTTAGAGCCTATTCACGGAATCATTCAGAGTTTGGACCGCAAATCTTTGATCTTTCCTGATACAAACTCCACGGATACAGCGGGCAACAGCAAAGTGAATAGCCACACTCCCATTACGTTTGTCACTCAGTACAGTGGCGAATACAGGGAAATATGCAAAATTATTAAAAAACATCTACCAGTCCTCAGCTTTGATGAGAAGTGGTCAGAAATAATAGCGGGAGGTATTAGATGTGCTGCAAAAAAAGCTCCCACATTAGGCAGTCTCATCAGTCCCAGTTTATACAAAGAGAAAAGTAATGTGACACTGACCTGGCTTTCAACGAAGGGGAGCTATAAGTGCGGGCACAATAGATGCATTTGTTGTGATTATTTTCAAGTAAGCCAGTTCTTTTATTCTATGGCTAATGGCAAAAAAAATTGTATTAATAGCTACTTGAATTTCAACACAAAAAATGCCATCTACTTAGTGACCTGCCAAATGTGCAGGTTGCAATATGGAGGCTGCACTTCCAACCAAATAAAATCGCGAATCCGTAAACACATATCGGATATTCCCCATTACAGAAATCGCAACGTATCTGCAGTTAGTGAACATTTTGCAGTTATACATGGTGGTGAAGTGACCCATTTGAGAGCCCAAGGCATTGAAAGGGTCTTTATTCCAGCCAGAGGTGGTGACCTGAGGAGAAAGCTGCTTAATAGAGAGGCTCATTGGATGTTTTTACTAGCCACGCGATATCCTGAAGGTCTGAACAAGAGACATGATCTCATATTACAATATTAATTTCACGTTTGCCTGCCATTGATGTTTTTTACACATTGCCAATTTTAAACATTGTCATTATGTTTTTCAATATATTTAATGTGTATCTTTTCATGTGTATTTCAAGTGTGTCTTTTCCTCCCTCCCCTCCCTTCATGGTTGACACATGTTCTGAGTCAGTTTAATCAGGACATGTGAATGATTGGGGTGTCAGGTGTGGACTAGCCCTTTTAGGCCTCATGCACACGACCGTTGTGTGCATCCGTGGCCGTTGTGCCGTTTTCCGTTTTTTTTCGCGGACCCATTGACGTTCAATGGGTCCGTGGAAAAATCGGAAAATGCACCGTTTTGCAGCCGAGACCGTGATCCGTGTATCCTGTCCGTCAAAAAAATATGACCTGTCCTATTTTTTGGACGGACAACGGTTCACGGACCCATTCAAGTCAATGGGTCCGTGAAAGAACACGGATGCACACAAGATTGGCATCCGTGTCCGTGATCCGTGGCCGTAGGTTACTTTAATACAGACGGATCCGAAGATCCGTCTGCATAAAAGCTTTTTCAGAGCTGAGTTTTCACTTCGTGAAAACTCAGATCCGACAGTATATTCTAACACAGAGGCGTTCCCATGGTGATGGGGACGCTTCAGGTTAGAATATACTAAAAGAACTGTGTACATGACTGCCCCCTGCTGCCTGGCAGGTGCTGCCAGGCAGCAGGGGGCAGCCCCCCCCCCCCCGTAGTTAACACATTGGTGGCCAGTGCGGCCGCCCCTTCCCTCCCTCCCCTGTAGTTAACTCATTGGTGGCCAGTGGGCCCCCCTCCCTCCCCTGTAGTTAACTCGTTGGTGGCCAGTGCGGCCAGCCCCCCTCCCTCCCCCTCCTAATTAAAATCTCCCCCCCTATCATTGGTGGCAGCGGAGAGTATCGATCGGAGTCCCAGTTTAATCGCTGGGGCTCCGATCGGTAACCATGGCAACCAGGACGCTACTGCTGTCCCGGTTGCCATGGTTACTTAGCAATTTGTAGAACCATTATACTTACCTGCGAGCTGCGATGTCTGCGTCCGGCCGGGAGCTCCTCCTACTGGTAAGTGACAGGTCATTAAGCAATGCGCCGCACAGACCTGTCACTTACCAGTAGGAGGAGCTCCCGGCCGGACGCAGACATCGCAGCTCGCAGGTAAGTATAATGGTTCTACAAATTGCTAAGTAACCATGGCAACCGGGACAGCAGTAGCGTCCTGGTTGCCATGGTTACCGATCGGAGCCCCAGCGATTAAACTGGGACTCCGATCGGTACTCTCCGCTGCCACCAATGATAGGGGGGGAGATTTTAATTAGGAGGGGGAGGGAGGGGAGAAGGCCCACTGGCCACCAACGAGTTAACTACAGGGGAGGGAGGGGGGCCGGCCGCACTGGCCACCAACGAGTTAACTACAGTGGAGGGAGGGGGGGCCCACTGGCCACCAACGAGTTAACTACAGGGGAGGGAGGGGGGCCCACTGGCCACCAATGAGTTAACTACAGGGGAGGGGGGGGCCGGCCGCACTGGCCACCAATGTGTTAACTACTGGGGGGGGCGGGCTGCCCCCTGCTGCCTGGCAGCACCTGCCAGGCAGCAGGGGGCAGTCATGTACACAGTTCTTTTAGTATATTCTAACCTGAAGCGTCCCCATCACCATGGGAACGCCTCTGTGTTAGAATATACTGTCGGATTTGAGTTTCACAATGTAACTCAAATCCGACGGTATATTCTAACATAGAGGCGTTCCCATGGTGATGGGGACGCTTCAAGTTAAAATATACCATCGGATTGGAGAAAACTCCGATTCTATGGTATATTAACTCCTGACTTTACATTGAAAGTCAATGGGGGACGGATCCGTTTGAAATTGCACCATATTGTGTCAACGTCAAACGGATCCGTCCCCATTGACTTGCATTGTAATTCAGGACAGATCCGTGGATCCTCCAAAAATCAAGGAAGACCCACGGACGAAAAAACGGTCACGGATCACGGAAAAACGGAACCCGTTTTTGCGGACCGCAAAAAAATACGGTCGTGTGCATGAGGCCTTAAACTGAGATTTGTACACAAGTTTTTTGTCATGATGAAGGACCCTGATTTACTTGCGGTCTGAAATGCGTTACTGTAACCTGTGATGTCTTGCATTGGATTTTAAACGCACAATAAAGATTCCACCTTTTGCATCTTGGAAGCTGGATTTTTCTTGGTCTTGAATATTAACCGCCAGGATGTTCTCATGGCAGAGAGCCTTACTGTCGCCTTTTTGGAGTAGTTGCTCTACCAGGGATCTAGGGATTTTTGCGCACTGTGCCGCAAGCCACAGTACCTCTGGCTTTTAGGGACATGAATAGGGGTATGCTGGTGTTATAGTTATCCACATAGAGGTGGTAACCCTTATCTAGCAGTGGGTTCCCAGTACACACGATCTTCCCAGTAACTCCTAGGATGGACGGGGGGGGGGGCATTTAGGGGTTGAATCTTTCCCTCAAACATTTCGTGTTTTTTTACCAGGCCCATATGCAGCAATAGCCCCCAAAATGTCATAATGTCGGCTGCATTTACTGGCGTCCAACCTAGGGGTCTAGCATATGAGGATGTCGGGTTTTGAGCTATAAACTGCTGGGCATATAAATTTGTTTGGGTCACAATCAAATTTATGAATTCGGCAGAGAAAAAGATTTTGAAGAAAATCTATTACTGTGAAGCCCGTGCAGTCAATCTGAATTCCAGAGATTCCCACAAACTCTGGAATTTGGGGCTCATAATCCTCAGGCAGTGTGGTCCATAGGGGATCACTGGAGGGGGAAGGCCTACTTCATCTCTCCTGGGGCGTCTCCTTGAGGGTCCCTCATCACCGGATGACGATGATGATGATGAAGGAGTAGAGGAATGTGGCATCCTCTTCTCCCTCACTTGCAGACTCCTTTTCAGAGGCAAGGATGGCGTATGGGCCTTTTTTATTTTTATTGATGTGTGTAAAATGAAAAGTGTCAGGGGGTGTAAGTAGTGATTTAACACTTGAGGGGGCTTGTAATGAATTTAAAATAATATTTACCATAAAGAAAAAAAGAGAAAGAAGGAAAAGAGAAAAAGGAGAAGTGATTGACACAACTGACCAGTGCCCAGCAGGTGCAGGACCCACGCACGCAGACGGCACGTGTGTGGGTTTGAAAATCTAACCAAGTACTAACAAAAATTTACATATATATGGATGTATATATATATATATATATATATATAAAATAGAAAAAAGATTTTTATTATATATACAGTACAGACCAAAAGTTTGGACACACCTTCTCATTCAAAGAGTTTTCTTTATTTTCATGACTATGAAGGCATCAAAACTATGAATTAACACATGTGGAATTATATACATAACAAACAAGTGTGAAACAACTGAAAATATGTCATATTCTAGGTTCTTCAAAGTAGCCACCTTTTGCTTTGATTACTGCTTTGCACACTCTTGGCATTCTCTTGATGAGCTTCAAGAGGTAGTCCCCTGAAATGGTTTTCACTTCACAGGTGTGCCCTGTCAGGTTTAATAAGTGGGATTTCTTGCCTTATAAATGGGGTTGGGACCATCAGTGGCGTTGAGGAGAAGTCAGGTGGATACACAGCTGATAGTCCTACTGAATAGACTGTTAGAATTTGTATTATGGCAAGAAAAAAGCAGCTAAGTAAAGAAAAACGAGTGGCCATCATTACTTTAAGAAATGAAGGTCAGTCAGTCAGCCGAAAAATTGGGAAAACTTTGAAAGTAAGGGCTATTTGACCATGAAGGAGAGTGATGGGGTGCTGCGCCAGATGACCTGGCCTCCACAGTCACCGGACCTGAACCCAATCGAGATAGTTTGGGGTGAGCTGGACCGCAGAGTGAAGGCAAAAGGGCCAACAAGTGCTAAGCATCTCTGGGAACTCCTTCAAGACTGTTGGAAGACCATTTCAGGGGACTACCTCTTGAAGCTCATCAAGAGAATGCCAAGAGTGTGCAAAGCAGTAATCAAAGCAAAAGGTGGCTACTTTGAAGAACCTAGAATATGACATATTTTCAGTTGTTTCACACTTGTTTGTTATGTATATAATTCCACATGTGTTAGTTCATAGTTTTGATGCCTTCATAGTCATAACAATAAAGAAAACTCTTTGAATGAGAAGGTGTGTCCAAACTTTTGGTCTGTACTGTATATATATATATATATATATATATATATATATAAATATAGAGAGAGAGAGCGCGAGATAGAGAGCTAGCTGGCACTGAAAGAAACACAAGTGCTGATCAGCACTTGCCAGTCACAGCTCGCACACAGAAAAAGTGGTGCAGAGCTGGTGCAGAGCTGGAAAAGCAAAAACAAAACAAAAAAGCCAAAGATCACTACAGCTGATCCAGATGTTCTTATTCTGAAAAGCACTGAGTGAAAAGCACTGATTTATGTGGTAGTACCACAAGTCCCAGCCGACAACCAGCAGCACAGTGGGGAACAAGCCCTCTCTGCAAGCAGTCACCAAGCCAGAATGGCTGTCTGCAGAGAGGCACCAACAGTTCTTTCTGCTATATAGCGCTGCCATTGACTGGAGCGTTGTTCCAGCCAATCGCAGAGCTGGGAGGGGACATCAGTGTCTGATGTCCCCTCCCTGACCTCAGACGTAACATGGGCAGTGACGTACATACAGGGGTCGCAGTTGCAACCGGGCCCGGCACTCCAGGGGCCTGGCCGCCTGTGGACCCCCCTGGCCCCTGCAGTCAGTGTTCCCTTACGTCTAAGTGGCGCGGGTGGGCCGGCCGCGCAGCCATATCGCGCCGCTCAAGCGTTGCTCCAGCCAATCGCAGCGCTGGGAAGGGACACCTGTGTTTGGTGTCCCCTCCCTGACCTAGGAGGTGACATACTCTGATATCATCAGCCCCTCCCACCTCTAGCCAAGCCCCCCTGCAGCACCATACATTGCCGGCGCTGCGATGGACCGGTCTTCACTAACCGGCCAATCGCTGAGATCGGGGCTGCAGGGGGCAGAAAACTCTTTCTCGCCCTCAGCTAAGATGGCTGCTGCCGATTAGTTTAGCTATCTCAGTCCGGTCACCGCGCGATGCAGCGCGGTGACCGGAGTTAACCATAGCGTACTATTACGTCATGATGCGGGAACGCACTGGCTTCCATGACGTAATAGTATGTTATGTGTTGGGAAGGGGTTAAGAGATGGTGGGGGGGGGGGGAACACACACAAATATTCGCTGTATAACCTAAGTTCAATCCATAAGATGTTCCTTGTTTCACAGCCCTGGAGGCTCCAGGCTCCTCTGTCTGGAGGACAGGACACCACACTGAGGGAGGAAGTGGGTGTTCCCTTTTTGATTGCTCTGGGGCTTCCTGTCCAGTTGTGGGGGCTGATCCATCTCACTATGGTGCTGTCATGAGTGAAGGGAAAAATCTTCTGCAACAATCAGATCTGTTGTGGGGGCATCACTACCATGCCTCCTGACCGGATTCAGCAGAACAGTCCCGGATTTCAGCAGCTGTCCCACAACGTCTGAGGTACGTCCCTATTTTTGTGTCCTGAGGATGCAGATACATCTGAATGTAGCCATCAGCTCTCTGCTCCATCATTTCCCTACCGCCCAGCAGCAGGCACGATGTGGTGATGTCATCACGACTGCCGAGCTGTGGAGGAGAGAGCACAGGCTGAGGCCGAGGATCATTCCCCTGCCAGGAAAACTGACCTGTGTGCTCTCCTAAAGGCCTAGTTCACACAATCATTTTTTTTTGCGAGTGTACGGGCCGTTTTTTTGTGTTTTGTATATGGAACCATTAATTTCAATGGTTCTGCATTAAAAACGTAATGTGTTCCGTAAGCATTCCGTTTCCGTATTTCCGTTCCGTTGAAAGATAGAACATGTCCTTTTATTGCCCGCAAATCACGTTCCGTGGCTCCATTCAAGTCAATGGGTCCGCAAAAAAAACGGAACACATACGGAAATGCATCCGTATGTCTTCCGTATCCGTTCCGTTTTTGTGGAACCATCTATTGAAAATGTTATGCCCAGCCCAATTTTAGTAAGTAATTACTGTATACTGTATATGCCATACTGAAAAACGGACCGGAAAAACAGAACGGAAACACAACGGAACTCAAAAACGGAACAACAGATCCGTGAAAAACGGACCGCAAAAAACTATAAAAGCCATACGTTCGTGTGAACTAGGCCTAAGGCCTCCTGCACACGACCGTTTTTTTCCCCCGTTTACTGGCCGTTTTTTTGCGTTCCGTATACGGTCCGTATACAGAACCATTAATTTCAATGGTTCCGCAAAAAAAACGGGATGTACTCCGTATGCATTCCGTTTCCGTATTTCCGTTTTTCCGTTCCGTTTAAAGATAGAACATGTCCTATTATTGCCCGCAAATCACGTTCCGTGGCTCCATTCAAGTCAATGGGTCCGCAAAAAAATGGAACACATACGGAAATGCATCCGTATGTCTTCCGTTTCCGTTTTTTGCGGAACCATCTATTGAAAATGTTATGCCCAGCCCAATTTTATCTATGTAATTACTGTATACTGTATATGCCATACGGAAAAACAGAACGGAAAAACGGAACAGAAACGGAAACACAATGGAAACAAAAAACGGAACAACGGATCAGTGAAAAACGGACCGCAAAACACTGAAAAAGCCATACGGTCGTGTGCAGGAGGCCTAACTCAGCAGGCGCATTTACATCACACCTGTTGCTGGGGAGGGCTTTATGTGCTTTGTTCATGGGGGGAATGGGGCTAGGTGGCTATCACTTTTTTCAATTTTATTAACAGTACAGCAGCTTCATTAATGTAATGGGGGTACTAATGGGTCAACATTATAATGAGGCAGCACTACTGAATGGTGTGCATAACTACTGTGCACTAACATTCATACTGCGAGGGGGAACTAAGGGGGCATAGCTACTCTGAAGGGGGCTCTAGTGAGCATCACTACTGTGTGGAGGCAATAAGATGGCATAACTACTGGTGGCATTCTACTGTGTGAGACACAAAGGGGGCATTCTACTGTGTGGCGGTACTAGGTGGAGCACTGGGTGCAGCTAGAGGCATGGCTTAGTTGAAAAGAATTCCTACTCCCGCTGCTGCTGTCTGTCCTTGGCAGGGGCATTGCTAGAGTCTCAAAAGATCCAGGGCCCAAGCCCAAATGCATATGGCCCAATTCTCTAAGTCGACCAACCAACCCCTAAGCCCTCTATAGCTATACAGCAGCACGTACCTCTCACATCCAGTTCCTCCCAGGTGACGTCTCCTCTGATGTAGATCTTCTCTGTTATCATCTTCTCCATTCCGTCCGGACAACTTCTCTCAGCCGCGCCTTGTCTCTACAGAGTGTGACACACAGACATCTTAGCTTCCTCATTTTTCTGTACCCCAAATACTATCCTGAAGAAAAATGAGTGCCCCCCATAGTAATAGTGCTCCTCATAGTCCCACCAATAGTAATTCCCTTCTAGAATGCCCTCATTAGTAATACTGCCCCCTACAGTGCCCCCAACCGTGATAATGCTCCCCAAGAGTGCCCTATTAGTTGTAAAGCCCTCCAGTATTAATAATGCCCTTACAGAGCCCCTAGTAGAAATAAGGCCCACCTATTGTTCCGTCAGTGGTAATAAAGCTATCTACTGACCCCTCAGTAGTAATAAGACCCCCACAGTGCTCTTAGTAGAAATAATGCGGATTTATAAGTCCCTCCTTTAGAGCCCCCAGTAGTAATAAGAACGTCTAATGTCTCCTGGATTTAAAATGCCCCCACAGTGCCCCCAGAATTTATAATGCCCCCTACTGTTATCAGTGTCGGACTGGGGTGCCTAGGGCCCACCAGTAAAATGTATTTTGGGGGCCCACCGTATGGATACATTCAAATATTACCTGCTCACACAGCAGCAAGATGCTACCAGATGATTGAATATGGGGGTCCCTGCAGCAACTTTGAGAAGGTAGGTCCTGGGGAGAAGAGGACACTAGCAGCTTTCCCCTATACCTAGAAGTCATCTCATCTCTGATCGTGTCTATAATAATAAACTGGGGAGTTTCTTTAATAATCTATCAAGTGTTTTATATGAACATAGACTGGTTGAGGTGCTGTACATTGAATATATGTATGTAGTGCATGTAAGTCTACTGTGTTATGTGCCACTTGTGCAGGGAATGAGAAACTAGGGGCCACCTTGCTCAGGGGCCCACCGGGGGATTCACCTGTAACCCTGTGGGCCAGTCCGAGCCAGGGACTATGCATGGGGTGCAGTGTAAAATACAGGACTATACATGTGGTGCAGTGTAATATGCAGGACTATACATGGGGTGCAGTGTAATATACAGGACATAACATGGGGTGCAGTATAATATACAGGACTATACATGTGGTGCAGTGTAATATGCAGGACTATACATGGGGTGCAGTGTAATATACAGGAATATACATGGGGTGCAGTATAATATACAGGACTATACATGGGGTGCAGTGTAATATACAGGACATAACATGGGGTGCAGTATAATATACAGGACTATACATGTGGTGCAGTGTAATATGCAGGACTATACATGGGGTGCAGTGTACTATACAGGACATAACATGGGGTGCAGTATAATATACAGGACTATACATGAGGTGCAGTGTAATATACAGGACTACACATGGGGTGCAGTATAATATACAGGACTATACTTAGGTGAGGTGCAGTGTAATATACATGAGTATACATGGATTGCAATGCAATATACAAGACTATACATGGGGTTCAGTATAATATATAGGACTATACATGGGGTGCACTATAATATACAGGACTATACTTGGGGCGCAGTATAATATACAGGACTATACATGGGGTGCAGTGTAATATACTGGACTATACATGCGGTGCAATGTAATATATAGTACTGGACATGGGTGCAGTGTAATGTACAGGATTATACACGGGGTGCAGTATAATATACAGGACTATACATCGGGTGCAATGTAATATATAGGACTATACATGAGGTGCAGTGTAATATACAGGATGGGACATGGGTGCAGTATAATATACAGGACTATACATGGATTGCAGTGCAATATACAAGACTATACATGGGGTTCAGTATAATATACAGGACTATACATGGGGTACAGTGTAATATACAGGACTATACATGGGGTGCAGTGTAATATACAGGATAACATGGGGTACAGTATAATATAGAGGACTATACTTTTGGTGCAATGTAATATACAGGACTATACATGGGGCGCAGTGTAATATACAGGACTATACATGGGGTACAGTGTAATATACAGGACTATACATGAGGTCCAGTGTAATATACAGGACTATACATGGGGTGCAGTATAATATACAGGACTATACAGTACAAGGGATGCTGTGTAATATACCGGACTATACAAGGGATGCAGTATAATATATAGGACTATACATGGGGGGCAGTGTAATATACTGGACTATACATGGGGTGCAGTGTAATATACAGGACTATACATGCGGTGCAATGTAATATACAGGACTATACATGGGGTGCAGTATAATATACAGGACTATAAATGGGGTGCAGTGTAATATACAGAACTATACAAGGGGCGCAGTATAATATACAGGACTATACATGGGGTGCAGTATAATATACAGGACTATACATGGGGTGCAGTGTAATATACCGGACTATACAAGGGATGCAGTATAATATATAGGACTATACATGGGGGGCAGTGTAATATACTGGACTATACATGGGGTGCAGTGTAATATACAGGACTATACATGCGGTGCAATGTAATATACAGGACTATACATGGGGTGCAGTATAATATACAGGACTATAAATGGGGTGCAGTGTAATATACAGAACTATACAAGGGGCGCAGTATAATATACAGGACTATACATGGGGTGCAGTATAATATACAGGACTATACATGGGGTGCAGTATAATATACAGGACTATAAATGGGGTGCAGTGTAATATACAGAACTATACAAGGGGCGCAGTATAATATACAGGACTATACATGGGGTGCAGTATAATATACAGGACTATACACGGGGTGCAGTGTAATATACAGGACTATACAAGGGATGCAGTATAATATACAGGACTATACATGGGGTGCAGTGTAATATACAGTACTATACATGGGGTGCAGTGTAATATACAGTACTATATGTAGCGGAGAGGCAGGGTGAAGTGCAGTATCTCCGCTGGTAGACAGGAACAATCAGAATGAAATGCAGGTAGCGTGTATATATCCCATCCCTCCAAGAACTAGACGACACATAGCTTGGAGGTGAACTAACTGGCTGCTAGCTTGCAGCCCTTTTTATTACCTCCTCCCATGAAGGAGAGGGACACACACAGTATCATACATTAACCAATAACATTGTAGTTACAACCCTACACATATTCCTCCCCTCTGTTTGGAGCTAATTGAGTCAATCACTGTATCTTCTCAACTATCTCCTAAGCTGGAAAGTTTCTCTTATACATTTTTACAACTTTGTGAGTTTACAGGTTACATACATAAAACTTATATCAATTTAACCAGTATAACTTGAGGATAACATATCCAAAATTCACTTGAATAGGTTCTCAATGTGGCTGGATTTGCCACACTATACATGGGGTGCAATGTAATATACAGGACTATACATGGGGTGCAGTATAATATACAGGACTACACATGGGGTGCAGTGTAATATACAGGACTATACATGCGGTGCAATGTAATATATAGGACTATACATGGGGTGTAGTGTAATATACAGGACTATAAAAGGGGTGCAGTATAATATACAGGACTATACATGGGGTGCAGTATAATATACAGGACTATACATGGGGTGCAGTGTAATATACAGGACTATACATGCGGTGCAATGTAATATATAGGACTATACATGGGGTGTAGTGTAATATACAGGGCTATAAAAGGGGTGCAGTATAATATACAGGACTATACATGGGGTGCAGTATAATATACAGGACTATACATGGGGTGCAGTATAATATACAGGACTATACACGGGGTGCAGTGTAATATACAGGACTATACATGGGGTGCAGTGTAATATACAGGACTATAAAAGGGGTGCAGTATAATATACAGGACTATACATGGGGTGCAGTATAATATACAGGACTATACATGCGGTGCAATGTAATATATAGGACTATACATGGGGTGTAGTGTAATATACAGGGCTATAAAAGGGGTGCAGTATAATATACAGGACTATACATGGGGTGCAGTATAATATACAGGACTATACATGGGGTGCAGTATAATATACAGGACTATACACGGGGTGCAGTGTAATATACAGGACTATACATGGGGTGCAGTGTAATATACAGGACTATACAACATGAGGTGCAATGTAATATACAGGACTATACATGGGTGCAGTGAAATATACAGGACTATGCATGGGGTGCAGTGAAATATACAGGACTATACATGAGGTGTAATATACAGGAATATACATGGGGTGCAGTGTAATATACAGGAATATACATGGGGTGCAGTGTAATATGCAGGACTATACATGGGGTGCAGTGAAATATACAGGACTATACATTGGGGACAGTGTAATATACAGGACTATACAAGGGGTGCAGTGTAATATACAGGACTATGCATGGGGTGCAGTATAATATACAGGACTATACATTGGGGACAGTGTAATATACAGGACTATACAAGGGGTGCAGTGTAATATACAGGACTATGCATGGGGTGCAGTATAATATACAGGACTATACAAGGGGTGCAGTATAATATACAGGACTATGCATGGGGTGCAGTATAATATACAGGACTATACATGGGGTGCAGTATAATATACAGGACTATACATGGGGTGCAGTATAATATACAGGACTATACATGGGGTGCAGTGTAATATACAGGACTGTTGCAGATTGTCACACTAATATGGGGACACTAAGGAGTCATAAATACTATGGGGGCATTAAGGGGGAATTATACTGTGTAGGGTCAATAAGACGTTCTACTGTGTGGGGGCACTAAGGAGGCATAAAAACGATGTGGGGGGTACTAAGGGTGCATTATACTGTGTAGGTGTAAATATAGGCATTGGGTGCAGTTAGAGGTAAGCGTCAGAGCGCCCCATGCGCATGGATGACGTGATCCATGTGATCACGTGATCCATGCGCTTGGGGCGCCCTGACGTCACTCTGGAGCGCCCGGGGAGCCGCACGGACGGTAAGTACACTGCTCCCCGCTCCCCACTACACTTTACCATGGCTGCCAGGACTTTAGCGTCCCGGCAGCCATGGTAACCACTCTGAAAAAGCTAAATGTCGGATGCGGCAATGCGCCGAAACGACGTTTAGCTTAAGGCCGGATCCGGATTGATGCCTTTCAATGGGCATTAATTCCGGATCCGGCCTTGCGGCAAGTGTTCCGAATTTTTGGCCGGAGCAAAAAGCGCAGCATGCTGCGGTATTTTCTCCGGCCAAAAAACGTTCCGTTCCGGAACTGAAGACATCCTGATGCATCCTGAACGGATTTCTCTCCATTCAGAATGCATTCATATGCCGGAAAAGAACAACGCAAGTGTGAAAGAGCCCTATGACTTAGTGTAAAACAAATTTCTCATGCCACGCTTTGCGTGCCGCTAATATTCTCCCTGCTTGGGCTTTATAAAAGTCGGGAGGTATGCAATAATAATCCACCCTTGTGCACAATGAAATAATGATGTCTCCTTTTGTACACAAAAGCAAAAATTACGTCCCTTTTGTCTCTTCATGCAGGAATAATACCCCCTTCATGCACAATAATAATTTCCTCCTTAGTGCCCCCATACAATAATAATGTCCTCCTTTGTGCCCCATGCAATTCGGCAGCATGAGTTCCCATTGAAAGCTTTGGAAGGTGGATTTCAGTTGGATTTTGCAACGTAATACATGCCAAATATATGCTTTATGTCTAAAAAAGGCCGTGTGCACATATCCTTAAGGGTTGGGAGATATCACTAGTGGATGGATAACTACCTAATTGGAGGATTTATTTTGTACTAGTTTTCTGGCATACTAAGAGTCACAAACTTTGACGCAAGCAGGTTTTATGCGAAAATTTGTAATTTTACACTTAACGCTTCTCAATGGGACCGTTTTCAATGGTTGCTTAGACAAGAGTGCACCTGTCTAATGGCCGTTAGAAATGGGTACTCTAGTGCAATATGGTTATGGAGTAAAAAAATAATAATCACTCACCTCACCCATTTGCACTCACAGAGGCAGTCGCTCTTCTCTTGATTGAAAAGGACCTGCCGAAGGATCATGTGCTCAGCGCTAGACGTCACAACGTGATCATTCTGCGAGGGTGCAGTGATGTGACCACACTTAGTGCAGGTCCTTCACAATCCAGAGAGGAGCAACTACCTCTGCGTATGCAAATGGAGTGAGGTGAGTGATTTTTTTTATTTGCTAAAAAGAAACATTACAGCTGGGGGACACTATGGCGGACATTATTACTGCTGGGGACACTATGGGGGTCATTATAGGCCACTATGGGGGACATTATTACTGATGGGGACACTATGGGGGACATTTTGGGCCTTCATATGGGACATTATTACTGCTGGAGCCACTATGGGGGACATTATGGGCCTCCATAGGGGACATTATTACTTCTGGAGCCACTATAGGGGGGCATTATTACTGTTTGGGGCTCTTTAAAGCCGCAATCAAAATATACGCCGTCTTTTTCCCAATATGGGAACATAGACACTTTCGTGCAACTTGTGACGAGAGATCTAAAAACCCTTAATACTAGGGTACCAACTTCACAGCTTAATCTGGAGGCCGATGAACAACAGGCACTCACAGAATTGAGGAAAAATGACGAGCTAGTAATAAAACCCTCGGACAAGGGTGGAAATGTTGTCCTTATGGACAGATCCGACTATAAAAAAAATGGTTGAAGATCTAGTGAAACAGACTGACACTTACCAGCAGTTAGACCACAATCCAACCGAAAAGTTCCTGGCTGAATTAAAACTGATTTTGTCCGCAGCTAAGGACTCTGGACTCATCTCTAAAGATGAGTTCAAGTTCCTTTTCAAGAAGCACCCCACGACGGCCGCTATTTATGCTATCCCCAAGGTGCATAAGCAGAGGCGGCCAGTGCCGGGTAGACCAATAATGTCCGGCAACAATAGCCTGACTGAAAATATCAGTCAGTATATTGATGTGTTCATAGCACCCTTTGTATCTAGCCTTCCATCTTTTATCAAAGACACGAAGAATGTGGTCACCAGACTCCAGGATGTACATGTCACGTCACGGACCAAACTAGCGAGCCTCGATGTAGAGGCCTTGTACACCAATATTAGACACGATTTAGGAATTAGGGCAGTATCCACCTTTCTTTCGACTAAGAGCACTCAATTCTATTCACACAATGAGTTTTTATTAACTCTTCTCAAATTTCTCCTAATGCACAATTATTTTCTTTTTGATGGGCATTATTATTTACAGCTGGTTGGAACCGCTATGGGTAGTAAATGCGCACCAAATTACGCTAATCTTTTTTTAGGGTGGTGGGAAGACACTATTGTTTTTTCTAATGATTTGTCTTGTTACACTGAGCACATACTTTTCTGGGGTAGGTACATCGATGATGTACTGATCCTCTAGAAAGGTTCTACAGATACCTTTCACCAATTTGTGTTGGCACTCAATACCAACCGAATTGGTATGAAATTCACATCAGAAATTCATGATAAAACCATCACTTTTCTTGATTTAAGGCTCACAATGGACTCTGGTGGCCACATCCAGTCTGAGATCTATCGAAAACCCACAGCTACCAACAACCTTTTGCAGTGGAAGAGCTACCACCCAAAACCACTCAAAAAGGGAATACCTGTGGGACAATATATCAGAGCCCGTAGGAATTGCTCTGATGATGCAGGATTTACCAAGGAGTGCAAAACACTATATGAACGTTTTAGGGCTAGGGGTTACCCCAAAAAAGTCCTACATCAAGCATATGCTAGGGCAAGTAATACCAACCGGACGGAATTACTACAAACTAAGCCCAAAAATCCTACTGAACAGGTTGTCAGATGTATTGGCACTTTTGAAGCCCAAAATAACCAAATTTATCAAATCCTGAACAAACATTGGCATGTCTTGTGGGCTGATAATGGCTTGAGGACAGTAATTACCAAGAAACCAAGTGTCACCTACCGTAGAGAAAAAAACCTCAAGGACACCTTGGTCCACAGTTTTTATCAGCCCACACCGCCTAATACAACCTGGCTAACATCAAAAGTGGTGGGTACTTACCCTTGCGGGGACTGTGTTTTTTGTCCCCTCGTGAAGAAATGCCAATCATTTGTCAACCCTGTGGATGAGAAAGAATACAATATAAGACAATATATTAATTGTAAAACAAGAGGCATTGTTTATGCCATTCAATGCTCGTGCCCCAAAATCTATGTTGGCAAGAAGTCCCAGGAGTTTAGGAGGAGAATTTCACAACATCTTAGTAGCATTAACACAGGAGCTGACACTTCAATTTCCAGACACGTTAGGTCCCACCATTCTGGTGACCATAAGGCCTTAAAATTTTGGGGCATTTGCAAGAAAACTTTAGGTGCCAGGAGAGGAGACCTGGATTCCATCCTTTTACAGGAAGAGACCAGGTGGATATATAGGCTTGATAGCCTTAGCCCCAATGGTCTCAATGAAGGTTTTGCCTTCACAGCCTTTCTTTAAAAGCCATAGGGAGAGGTACTACCACTTGTTGGTTTTCTCAACTATTGCAGTCCTACTAATTTCGCTTAGTACTGCAGTAATTGTATTTTTTGACATATGTTTCAACTTTTCGGATTATACTCTACTTTTCTTTGAAACTTTTGGGTTGCCATAAGGACGGTATTGGTTTTTTATAACCACCTTTGAGGGCTTCTGTAGATCTCTTAGGGAGATATTTGACCTATTCAAATAGTTACATCTACTGTGGTCACCCCCCTTTTTGCTAGTAGGATCCAGGGTTCTGTAATAAAGGTTTTAAATTCACAAATATGGCACTCATTCTCATCATGATATAGCTCTACTGCTCAGGGTTGTGAGCCCTGCTGTCTTATTTCTGTGTCCCATTCACCCATAGTTTTCTGACATTTCACTGTCAGCACTTATAAAGAAATAATTTTGCACACCTGTATACACTTTCTGGTGTTTATGGCTTATATATATCCTTTTGCCCTTATGGTTTTCTGGACATATACACTATCTAGTAACAGGCTCGTACCACCTTTAATAATAATAATAGGCAAGTATGATATACAAACTTAATAGGCACTCTTTGCCATCTTTCCATCTAGATTGCATTTGTTATATTAGTTTAGACCAAATGCAATCTGCATTATAGTAGTCACTTCCCCCTGTATTTAGATTGCTCAAGTAGTCTTCACTAATATATGTGAAGTGGTCTGCGCCTCTTTTCTGCGCAGCGCAAGCCCAATGTCTGGGTCTAATCTAGCTCCAATGCCTTTGTACCTGGACGGAGTGTATGCGTATCTTTGTGCTGGCGCAGCGCATGCGCACTGCACACATGCGATCTGGATTTAGTCTAAGTGCCGGCGCATCTCTTAAGTGTACGGCGCGATCTGATGACGTAATTGGCAGGCGCCTGATACCGGGGGATGACCTGCTTTGAACCCTGCTTCCTGCTTTAAGGTGACAGGTCAATAACTAGGCTTACTTCATTGATGAGTGGACGAGCGCTCTGTCAATCAGCCCCTAGGGCATTTAACCTGCCGTCTTTTTGGCCACACCCATTGCTGCCCATTTCCCCTGAAGAAGCCAGTTTAACTGGCGAAACAAGTCGGGGGGCACTTTTTCCTGTTTTAATGTGCGGTCTCCTTCCTCATAGTGTTTGAACTGTGGCTGTCCGAAAGGACCAGCATACTAGCACAGTTATCTATCAATCAAGTTTGATACACCGTTTACAGTGTTTGCCGGAACTGTGGAGCTTTGGCTAATAGTTCAACTCTAAGCTGATTAGCTGTGTGTATGGGAGACTCTTTTCTCCCGTTATAGAGGGCTGATGTCGCTTTAGTCCCCTCTGCTTTACACTGCCACGGATAGCAGTATTGAGCCAATATCAGTCCTGCAGACGGCGACACTGTTACCTATCAGTGAGAGGGTGGGAGATAGTGCACTCTCCTGGTCCCTCTCAATGATAAAGTCCAGTCCTGTGAAGTTGAGACTGTAATTTTAACTTTAGGATCTTTGAATTGTAGAAAATTAATAAAGATACCCCATCCTTTTTCATTTACCTATTGTGATGTAGGTTTTAGTATACTAAAAATAAAAGTGAAGTTTTAAGTAACACCTGGGTCAAGATAGGTCTCATTGCCTTGGTGGCATTAGTTAATTTAACCACCTCAGCCCCCCTAGCTTAAACACCCTTAATGACCAGGCCACTTTTTACACTTCTGACCTACACTACTTTCATCATTTATTGCTCGGTCATTACCTTACCACCCAAATGAATTTTACCTCCTTTTCTTCTCACTAATAGAGCTTTCATTTGGTGGTATTTCATTGCTGCTGACATTTTTACTTTTTTTGTTATTAATCGAAATTTAACGATTTTTATGCAAAAAAATGACATTTTTCACTTTCAGTTGTAAAATTTTGCAAAAAAAACGACATCCATATATAAATTTTTCTCTAAATTTATTGTTCTACATGTCTTTGATAAAAAAAAAATGTTTGGGTAAAAAAAAATTGGTTTGGGTAAAAGTTATAGCGTTTACAAACTATGGTACAAAAATGTGAATTTCCGCTTTTTGAAGCAGCTCTGACTTTCTGAGCACCTGTCATGTTTCCTGAGGTTCTACAATGGCCAGACAGTACAAACACCCCACAAATGACCCAATTTTGGAAAGTAGACACCCTAAGGTATTCGCTGATGGGCATAGTGAGTTCATAGAACTTTTTATTTTTTGTCACAAGTTAGCGGAAAATTATGATTTTTTTTTTCTTTTTTTCTTACAAAGTCTCATATTCCACTAACTTGTGACAAAAAATAAAAACTTCTATGAACTCACTATGCCCATCAGCGAATACCTTGGGGTGTCTTCTTTCCAAAATGGGGTCACTTGTGGGGTAGTTATACTGCCCTGGCATTCTAGGGGCCCAAATGTGTGGTAAGTAGTTTGAAATCAAAATCTGTAAAAAATGGCCGGTGAAATCCGAAAGGTGCTCTTTGGAATGTGGGCCCCTTTGCCCACCTAGGCTGCAAAAAAGTGTCACACATGTGGTATCTCCGTACTCAAGAGAAGTTGGGCAATGTGTTTTGGGGTGTCATTTTACATATACCCATGCTGGGTGAGATAAATATCTTGGTCAAATGCCAACTTTGTATAAAAAAAATGGGAAAAGTTGTCTTTTGCCAAGATATTTCTCTCACCCAGCATGGATATATGTAAAATGACACCCCAAAACACATTGCCCAACTTCTCCTGAGTACGGCGATACCACATGTGTGACACTTTTTTGCAGCCTAGGTGGACAAAGGGGCCCACATTCCAAAGAGCACCTTTCGGATTTCACCGGCCATTTTTTTACAGATTTTGATTTCAAACTACTTACCACACATTTGGGCCCCTAGAATGCCAGGGCAGTATAACTACCCCATAAGTGACCCCATTTTGGAAAGAAGACACCCCAAGGTATTCGCTTATGGGCATAGTGAGTTCATGGAAGTTTTTATTTTTTGTCACAAGTTAGTGGAATATGAGACTTTGTAAGAAAAAAAAAAAAATCATCATATTCCGCTAACTTGTGACAAAAAAATAAAAAATTCTAGGAACTCGCCATGCCCCTCACGGAATACCTTGGGGTGTCTTCTTTCCAAAATGGGGTCACTTGTGGGGTAGTTATACTGCCCTGGCATTCTAGGGGCCCTAATGCATGGTAAGTAGTTTGAAATCAGAATCTGTAAAAAATGGCCGGTGAAATCCTAAAGGTGCTCTTTGGAATGTGGCCCCCTTTGCCCACCTAGGCTGCAAAAAAGTGTCACACATGTGGTATCTCCGTACTCAGGAGAAGTTGGGCAATGTGTTTTGGGGTGTCATTTTACATATACCCATGCTGGGTGAGAGAAATATCTCGGCAAAAGACAACTTTTCCCATTTTTTTATACAAAGTTGGCATTTGACCAAGATATTTCTCTCACCCAGCATTGGTATATGTAAAATGACACCCCAAAACCCATTCCCCAACTTCTCCTGAGTACGGCGATACCACATGTGTGACACTTTTTTGCAGCCTAGATGCGCAAAGGTGCCCAAATTCCTTTTAGGAGGGCATTTTTAGACATTTGGATCCCAGACTTTTTCTCACGCTTTAGGGCCCCTAAAAAGCCAGGGCAGTATAAATACCCCACATGTGACCCCATTTTGGAAAGAAGACACCCCAAGGTATTCAATGAGGGGCATGGCGAGTTCATAGAAAAAAAAATTTTTTGCCACAAGTTAGCGGAAATTGATTTTTTGGGGTTTTTTCTCACAAAGTCTCCCTTTCCGCTAACTTGAGACAAAAATGTCAATCTTTCATGGACTCAATATGCCCCTCATCGAATACCTTGGGGTGTCTTCTTTCCAAAATGGTGTTATTTGTGGGGTGTTTGTACTGCCCTGGCATTTGAGGGTCTCCGCAATCATTACATGTATGGCCAGCATTAGGAGTTTCTGCTATTCTCCTTATATTGAGCATACGGGTAATGAGATTTTTTTTTTTCGTTCAGCCTCTGGGCTGAAAGAAAAAATGAACGGCCCAGATTTCTTCATTCGCATCGATCAATGTGGATGAAAAAATCTCTGCCAAAAAAAAAAAAAGGAGGGGAAAGGCGTCTGCCAGGACATAGGAGCTCCGCCCAACATCCATACCCACTTAGCCCGTATGCCCTGGCAAACCAGATTTATCCATTCACATCAATCGATGTGGATGAATAAATCATTGCCGGGATTTTTTATTTTTTTTTATATATACAAAGTGTTTGCCAAAGCATATGAACACCGCCACCTCCTCAGCTCATATGCCTCGGCAAACGTATCTTTTACTGCAGAGGAGAAATCTCGTCTTGCAGCGCCGCATACACCGACTTGTGTGTAATCTGACAGCAGCGCAATGCTTCTGTCAGAATGCACATCAGTGCTGCAGCTAGTCGATCGGTTGGGTCCACCTGGAAGGTAAAAAAAAACAAAACAAAAAAAAAAAAACCAGGCCGCAACGCAATAAATTTTATTAACTTTATAATAACTTTTGAACAGAACATATAAACTTTTTTTAACTTTTTTAACTGAAAGTTAACTTTTTTGCTTACTGGTGTTTTTTTTTTTTTTTACCTTTTATAGGACAAACCTCTCCTTCCCCATGGGACAATGTGCAAAGCGCAAATCGCCCAAAGATGTGGCGAAGTACATTATGCACTTTATCCCAGGTGAAAGGAGAGGTTTGCAGCAGCTGTGAGTAAAAGGGCCCTAATAGCCCTGTGTGCCTGTCCTGTGAGATGCAATCCCTATGCTAAGTGTACCTGTGTGTGGTACTTCCGGAAACACTCACCAAAGCATAGGGCAGGGTGGTCAGGACAGTCAGGACAGAAATAGCGGGTGTCACGCCTTATTCCACTCCTGCTACAGACACGACATCTTTTTCGGGGTGACGGTTGGGTTGAGGTACCAGGAACGACACTGGGGAAATGTCGCTCGTGTAGACGGCTAACTACACTGGTGGTTGGGGCCACGGAACCTCCTGGATACAGGAGGTTCTCGATGATCTCTTCCTGAAATTTGAGGAAGGATCGTGTTCTCCCAGCCTTACTGTAGAGAACAATACTATTATATGCAGCCAATTGAATTAAATATACAGACACCTTCTTATACCAGCGTCTGGTGCGTCGGGAAACTAAATACGGAGACAACATCTGGTCATTGAAGTCCACCCCTCCCATGAGCAAATTATAGTCGTGGACACAGAGGAGCTTTTCAATGACACGGGTTGCTCACTCAATTTGTATTGTCGTGTCTGCGTGAATGGAGGAGAGCATGTACACGTCACGCTTGTCTCTCCATTTCACCGCGAGCAGTTCTTCGTTACACAAAGCAGCCCTCTCCCCCCTTGCAAGACGGGTGGTAACGAGCCGTTGGGGGAAGCCCACGCGACTAGTTCGCGCGGTGCCACAGCAGCCAATCTGTTCTAGGAACAAATGCCTGAAGAGGGCCACACTTGTGTAGAAATTGTCCACATAAAGATGGTACCCCTTGCCAAATAAGGGTGACACCAAGTCCCAGACTGTCTTCCCACTGCTCCCCAGGTAGTCAGGGCAACCGACCGGCTCCAGGGTCTGATCTTTTCCCTCATAGATCCGAAATTTGTGGGTATAGCCTGTGGCCCTTTCACAGAGCTTATACAATTTGACCCCATACCGGGCGCGCTTGCTTGGGGTGTATTATTTGAAGCCAAGGCGCCCGGTAAAATGTATTAGGGACTCGTCTACGCAGATGTTTTGCTCTGGGGTATACAAATCTGCAAATTTCTGGTTGAAGTGGTCTATGAGGGGCCGAATTTTGTGGAGCCGGTCAAAAGCTGGGTGGCCTCTGGGACGGGAGGTGGTGTTGTCGCTAAAGTGCAGGAAACGCATGATGGCCTCAAATCGTGCCCTGGACATAGCAGCAGAGAACATGGGCATGTGATGAATCGGGTTCGTGGACCAATATGACCGCAATTAATGCTTTTTGGTTAGACCCATGTTGAGGAGAAGGCCCAGAAAAATTTTAATTTCGGAAACTTGGACTGGTTTCCACCGGAAAGGCTGGGCATAAAAGCTTCCCGGGTTGGCGGATATAAATTGAGTGGCATACCGATTTGTTTCTGCCACGACTAAGTCCAAGAGCTCCGCAGTCACGAACAGGTCAAAAAATCCCAGGGCCGAACCGATCTGAGCTGTCTCAACCCGAACTCCAGACTGGGCGGTGAAAGGGGGAACTACAGGTGCGGCTGAAGTTGGGGACTGCCAATTAGGATTTGCCAGCACCTCAGGGACTCTAGGGGCTCTACGGGCCTGTCTGTGCGGTGGCTGCGACGGGGTAACTACTGCACGTGCCACCGTACCAGCTTCAACTGCCCTTCTGGTGCTCGCCACGTCACCATGTTGTACGGCAGTGCTGGTACTAGGTCCAGGGAGGGCTGCGCTGCTGGTGTATGCCTCACCACGTGATCCGACAGCGCGAGATGACGCATATATGCGTGACTGTGCGCAGGGCTGCCGCCTCCGGAACGCGATCCTGCGTTAGGCGGTCCGGAGGCGGTTAATTTTGTATACTCAGGGCACTGGAGGTGTTGATATTTTTATAAAATAAAAGCCAATCACATTCATCTGTTTTTAATGGACATTTTGAAAGACTATGAAAAACGGATGCAAAACGGCCATTAAAAAAAGACTGATGACCAGGATGCAAAAATGGTTGAAAAATGGCCATGAAAAATGGAGTGTGTTTTAATGGCGTTTTTTTTTTCCATTCACTGTCATGTGCATGTAGCCTTATATTCTCTAGCAGATGACATCACAAATAGTGTTTCTAAGGAAACAAAAGTCACCGTGCCAGAATTCTAATGATGACACCACAAGAAGTGTAACCATGTTAGGATTCTAATGATGACATCACAAATGGTGCCTTAGCATGAGAGCGGCCATATTGAATGTACTGGGCTCACACTTTGTGAACATACCGTTAAGGGAGATATCACTAGTGCATAAAGTATTACCTGGGGGGATAATTTATTTTGAAACTTGTGTTAGTTTTCTGGTATAGTATAAGGCACAAACAAAAATTTGCGAGCTTACATAATGCACTTTTGAAAATTCTTAACTCATCCCTTCAGGCTCCAGCTCTGAACCAATGCCCTTAGGATACCCATAGAAAATAGGGCTGAGTACAATTTGTGCAATTTGATAATTAAGATAAATAAAAAAACATTTTTTCTTTTAAAAGAAACTATGTTTATTATAAAACAGTTTAGGTTTTCAGCGCATTTTCTGAGGCGCTCTTTAAGGGAGGCAGTAGCTCCGTCACCAGGATTGGCTGGATTCAGGTCCGCTAACTTGTAGAGAGGAGGTTGGGGGTCGAACTTCTGCCAGATTTTCAGGGACGAAATAGTGTCACGAGAGGTTCCTCATGTTGTTTTGTAGTCAGATCTTAGAAGAGAAAATATCCAAATAAGAAAAACAGTTTGCAAAAAAACAAGGAGAAGACGGAGGGAAGGGGCCAAACTTACCAGGCCTAGTGGTGCTCTTCTCATCTTCATGGGAATTTCAGATGGTTTGGATGGTAAAAACCATCCGTAGATGGTAAGTGGGCCCCAAGGGGTAGATGGTAAATGGGCCACAAGCTGCAGATGGTAAATGGCCCCAAGCCGCAGATGGTAAATGGCCCCAAGCCGCAGATGGTAAATGGCCCCAAGCCGCAGATGGTAAATGGCCCTAGGCGGCAGATAGTAAATGGGAACCAAGCAGCAGATGTTATTTTGATGGCCCTGGGGCAGATGTTATTTGGAGGGCCTATCGGCAGATGTTATAGCCGGCGGCATAAGGAACAAGATGGCCGCTTTCACTTCCGGGGGTAAGAGGCCCTGATGTTGGTGGTGACCCCCTGAAGATCCTCCATCTCGACATCATCAGGATACTGGCGAGGGCCAATATCCATCTTGTCGTCATCGCTGGGAACAGATTTCATTTCTTCATCATCTGGATACTGGCGAGGGCCGACATCCATGCTCTCTACAGCATTCACCACAGGAACAGTCTTTGGAACCAACCTCCTCCTCTTCCTAGATTTCCCCATGGTGACAGACAGCTAGAGAAACTGACACTGCTGTCAGGGTGTGACCCCGATTTATAGGATTAGACCACACCCCCTGATTATTATGTCATAAGTAGGTGAGTCATGCCCCTATTATGACATCACAAGTAAAGGGGTCATAGCAAGTGGGGGGGGGGGGATTAAGCACGCCCATGCCTGCCATTCTAATGATGACATCACAAGAAGTGCCTTAGCATGAGAGTGGCCCTATTGAATGTAATGGGGTCACACTTTGCACTTAGGGGTGTTCTTGGGATAATTTTTTAATAACACAGCATCTATATACATGTCTAAAAGTAGAACTTTGGTCCTTGTAGCAGCCAATAACAGCGCAGGTTTCATTTCATATTCTGCTCTTGGAAGATAAAATCTGCGCTGCAATTTGTTGCAACAAAAAACTTTTTTTATTTTTGCCCACTTCACCACATCTGCCCCATTGCTACAGTCCTGATCAAAAGTTTAAGACCACTTGAAAAATGGCAAAAAATCTTATTTTACATTGTTGGATCTTAACAAGGTTCCAAGTAGAGCTTCAACATGCAACAAGAAGAAATGAGTGAGACAAAACATTTTTTGAGCATTCAATTAATTGAAAATAACGATTAAACTGAAGGCAGTTTTTCAGCTGATCAAAATTTTAGGACCACATGCCTTTAAAAGGCAAAATCTGTGCAAAGATGTGGATTCATTGTCATTTTCTGTCAGGTAGTCACACGTTGTCATGGCAAAGGCAAAAAAACGTCTTTTTGGACGTGGTCGGGTTGTTGAACTGCATAAGCAGGGTCTCTCACAGCGCGCCATCGCTACTGAGGTGGGACGCAGTAAGACAGTCATTTGGAATTTCTTAAATGATCCTGAGGGCTATGGAACAAAAAAGTCAAGTGAAAGACCCAAAAAAATTTCATCAGGATCCAATTGGCTGTCCGTTAAGACACTGGACGATCCTCGACCCAAATTAAGGCCCTTACTGGTGCTGACTGCAGCCCCATAGCCATCAGACGGCATCTGAGACTGAAGGGCTTCAAAACAAAAAACATCTTCAAAGACCTCGTCTCCTTGAACGCCACAGAACTGCTCGTTTGGACTTTGCAAGAGAGCACCAAACATGGGACATTCAAAGGTGGAAGAAAGTTTTATTCTCTGAGAAAAAATTTAACCTTGATGGTCCTGATCGTTTCCAACGTTACTGGCATGACAAGCAGATCCCACCTGAGATGTTTTCTACGTGCCACAGTGGAGGGGGCGCCATAATGGTCTGGGGTGCTTTTTCCTTCAGTGGAACAATGGAGCTTCAGGAAGTGCAGGGGCGTCAAACGGCCGCTGGCTATGTCCAGATGTTGCAGAGAGCATTCCTCATGACTGAGGGCCCTCGTCTGTGTGGTAACGACTGGGTTTTTCAACAGGACAACGCTACAGTACACAATGCCCTCAGGACAAGGGACTTCTTCCAGGAGAATAACATCACTCTTTTGGCCCATCCTGCGTGTTCCCCTGATCTAAATCCAAGTGAGAACCTTTGGGGATGGATGGCAAGGGAAGTTTACAAAAATGGACAACAGTTCCAGACAGTAGATGGCCTTCGTGCGGCCGTCTTCACCACTTGGAGAAATGTTCCCACTCACCTCATGGAAACGCTTGCATCAAGCATGCCGAAACGAATTTTTGAAGTGATAAACAATAACGGCGGAGCTACTGATTACTGAGTTCATGTTTGGAAGTTGGATTTCTGTTTTGGGGGGGTTTAGTTTTTTTTTTGGAGGTGTGGTCCTAAGCTTTTGATCAGCTGAAAAACAGCCTGTTTTCGTTTATTCGTTGTTTTCATTAAATTGAATGCTCAAATTTTTTTTTGTCTCACTCCCATTTCTTCTTGTTGCATGTTGAAGCTCTACTTGGAACCTTGTTAAGATCCAGCCATGCTAAATATGATTTTTTGCCATTTTTCAAGTGGTCTTAAACTTTTGATCAGGACTGTATCTAAATCTCTCAACCTCTCAGTTTTCATTTTTAAAATTGCTTTGGAAAAATGAAAGCAGTTCTGTGATTGGTTGCTAGGGGCAACAAGGACAGTTTTACTGTTGATCTGACCCAATGTGCGAGATGATGGGAGAAATACATTGTGCAATGATGGTTTCTAATATATTGTGTATGAGATGGAGATGGTGGGAGTGACAAATTATGTATAAGATGGAAAAGATGCATTGTGTGTGACATGATGGGAGTAATAAACTGTGAGATGATTGGAGTGCTTACAGATAGTTATCTATAATGTTACATTTTCACAATAAAACATTTTAAAGATATTTCCGATAGTTTACAGTGGATTATTGTGCTATATACAGGACCATACATGGTTATAGTGTAATATATAGGACTATTCATGGTATGTAGTGTAATATACAGGACTATAAATAGGGTGCAGTGTAATATACAGGACTATACACGGGGTGCAGTATAATATACAGGACTATACATGGGGTGCAGTGTAATATACAGGACTATACATGGGGTGCAGTATAATATACAGGACTATACATGGGGTGCAGTGTAATATACAGTACTATACATGGGGTGCAATGTAATATACAGGACTATACATGGGATGCAGTGTAATATACAGGAGTATACATGGGGTGCAGTGTAATATACAGGACTATACATGGGGTGCAGTGTAATATACAGTACTATACATGGGGTGCAGTGTAATATACAGTACTATACATGGGGTGCAGTGTAATATACAGGACTATACATGGGAGGCAGTGTAATATACAGAACTATACAGTGTTGGACTAGAGTGCCTAGGGGCCACCAATAAAATGTATTTTGGGGGCCCACTGTATGGATACATTCAAATATTGCCTGCTCACACAGCAGCGTACAGCAGCAAGATGCTACCAGATGATTGAATATGGGGGTCCCTGCAGCAACTTTGAGAAGGTAGGTCCTGGGGAGAAGAGGACACTGGCAGCTTTCCCCTATACCTAGAAGTCATCTCATCTCTGATCGTGTCTATAATAATAAACTGGGGAGTTTCTTTAATAATCAATCAAGTGTTTTATATGTACATCGGCTGGTTGAGATGCTGTACATTGAATATATGTATGTAGTGCAGTAAGTCTACTGTGTTATGTGCCACTTGTGCAGGGAATGGGAAACTAGGGGCCACCTTGCTCAGGGGCCCACCGGGGGATTCACCTGTAACCCTGTGGGCCAGTCCGAGCCTGACTGTTATAATGCTCACCCTGAAGTGCCCCAGTATTTATATCACCCCCTACTGTTATATCGCTCGCCCTGAAGCCCTCCCAGTATTTATAATGCCCCCTGCAGTGCCCCCTGTAGTTATATGCCTGTTTACTGTCCTCAAAAATTATAATTCCTCAGCCCCTCCACCATACAGTTCCATGTAAATAACATTATTTCCCTTCTCCGCCATAGAGTGCCATGTAAATACCATCACACCATCTCTCCAGCCCCCTCTAATATACAGTCCCATGTCAATAACATCCCTTTCTATCTACAGCCCCCTCTAAAATACAGTCCCATGTAAATAACATCACACCATCTCTCCTGCCCCCTCAATATACAGTCCCACGTAAATACCATTACCCCCGCCCCAGCCGTCTTCAACATACAGTCTCATTTAAAGAACATAACCCCCTCCCCAGCCGCTTTCAACATACAGTCCCATGTAAATAACCACCCCTCAATATTCAGTCCCATGTAAATAACATCACTTTTCCCCCCAGTCACTTTCAACATACAGTCCCATGTAAATAAAATCACCCCCTCCCCAGCCACCTCCAACATGAAGTCCCATGTAAATCACAACACCCTTCAACATTCAGTCCCATGTAAATAATATCACTTCCTCCCACAGCCGTCTTCAACATATAGTCCCATATAAATAACATCACCCTGCCCCAGCCACCTCCAACATGCATTCCCATGTAAATAGCATCACTCCCTCAACTTTCAGTCCCATGAAAATAACATCACTCCACCCCACTGTCTCATGTAAATAACTTCCCTCCCTTCAGCCCTAACATACAGTCCCAGTTAAATAACTACAACTCCCAACATTGCTCTGCCTCTCACACTGAGTAATCTACCCCTTTACTTACCTCTCCTCATGTAGCAGACCTCACCACAGCTTCTTCCCAGGACTTCTCTTCACTGATGAGTCGTCCTCTCCTGCACTGGTCACATGACGGTGACATTATCGCAGGTCCTTTTCAGCTACTGCATTTAGCACTGATCACATGACCTGTGATGTCATCACAGGTCCTTCAGCTCTTGCAGGGCATTAGAGTCAATTGTATTGCTGTCCTGAAGATGGCAATACAGTTGTATCTAGCAGGCAGGCAGTACATTCGGGGCCTGGGACAAAACATCTAGGGGCCCAGGCCCCGAATGTTTTAACCTAGCAACGCCCCAGATACTCACATATACACTGTATATATATCTATATATACACACACACACACACTGTACATATATCTATATACTCACAGGTCCACTGTACATATATCTATATACTTACACATACACTGTACATATATCTATATACTCACACATACACTGTATATATATATATATATATATATACTCACACATACACTGTACATATATCTATATACCCCAACGTCCACTGTACATATATTTATGTCGCACCAGGGCGGACTGGCTCTACTTCCTTACGGCGGATGTTCTGGCCATCCCGAAGGGATCCAGTACCTCTGGCTGTAAAGGGCTCGGCAAGTAGTCTTCCTCTCTGGGGGGTGATTCTTGCACGATTCCACAGGCCGCGGTCTCCCTCCTCCTCGGCATCTGGCAATTGATGACCGTTGTATTGATGGTTACCGACGCTATTGCCACACACGCTTGCTGTGGGAGAAGTGTTGGGGTCGCTGGTAAGCCTGGTATGAGGAGCTCCGGCTCTGGCTGGGGTCTTTCCCTAAATCGGAGCACGCCATCTGTTGAGGGACGTGTTGGATTTAAATATATATGTATATATGCCCTTACATATATGCATGTATATTGGCCCTTTTGCATGGGCCGGTCCAGGTGGTATGGGTGTATACATGGAGATTTATGTATGCCCCCTTGTCGGCATACATCTCTATGTATAATATATCCATATGCAGGTGGGCTTATTACTGCCCATTTATGATATTGTGTATATGTACATGCATGTAGATGTGCCCCAAACATCTATATGGATGTATATACCTAAGTGCCCCCAGGTTGGGTGGATATATATGATCCCCAGGTTGTGTAGTGTGTATATGTGTACATATATATATATTGATCAGCCTGGTTCGTTTATGACGTGGGAGTGTGTGATGTTATGTTGTAGCAGATGGGGGAAAGGCTTACAGCTTGGGCAGGAAGTCCTTTGTTTCAGTTCTAGCATTCCGTCACACGCCCCCACGATGATGTCATCACCCTCCTGTTAAAGAAGGAGTGGGCTGCTTTTGGGCTATATTAGCCCAAGCCGGACAGAGGTGAGGCTCTTGGAACCTGGACTACAATCAGAGACACATGGGGACTGCTCCCTGAAGGAAGACAGGCCACATGGCCCTGAAGATGGCTGAGTAACCCTTTCCCTCCAGACCCCTAATACACCTGCCCTGATTCACCCCTTCCCTGCCACCAACTCATACCCCTGTAGCTGCCCTGTAATCTTAGCCCTTCACTGCTGCCTGCTTACCCCAGTAGCAGCTGAGTGTGTGTTTTGGGTGGGCTGCTAAGGAATGTATGTATGTGTATTGTACAGCTAGAGTGTGGGGTGGAATTAGACTTGTATTATTGTACCTTGGCCTGTATGTATTAACTCCTGCAGTGCCACCATTGTACGGTTATCCCCCCTGGTTAACCCCTGCAAATCCAAACCCCTACTCCCCTGAATAACCCCTGGTCACCTCCTCACTGTACACTTGTATGGTATTAACCCCTGCATTGCTGCACAGCCCTGAACACCCCCATTGTACAACCCTTACCTACCCTGTCCCACCAACGATCCCTGAAGCCCTGATCACCCCCCCACTGTACCTCACCCCTATTACTGTATTTGTGTCTGTGGCCTGCATACACCCCTGCAGTGCCACCGTTAACCCTTCTCGTACCCCATAGGTACAGTAAGTAGAACCAGGTGGGTGGGCTGCTAATATAAATGTGTGAGTGTATTGTATAGTTAGTTTGTGGGTGGAACTTGGGATTGTGTAGTATAGTTTAGTACCGTATATTTAGTGCTGTATTGTAAGTGTATTATTGTAGTGTGTTGTTATAGTGTGTTTCCTTCTATTGCTGTGTGCTGCTATAAATATATATATATATATATTCCATTGATATAGATATATATATATTTATAGGCAAATATTAGACTGTTACGTATAGTGTGTTAATAAATACTTTTATTTAAGCACAGTGTGTAGTCTTTTGTAGTATATGGCGCCGCTGCATCAATAGTCGCACGTAGTGTAGTTCAGTGGAGTGTATAGGTAACAGAGGTAGTTAGCTAGTTAACATAGCTAAATAGGTTAGGTAGTTTATTTATGTTATGATTTAGGCATAAATAGGCGGAGTCATCACTAGACGGTTTATGCCTATTTATGAATATTAATTATTGATATTTGCATAAATATCAATAATTAATATCCCCCTTAATACCATCATTAGACTCCTGAAGGCATCTCACTCTGCCTGTGGCCTGGGGATCATCCTGCCATTCTTCAGGTGCAGTGAGAGGTACGAGAGGCTTGGGCAGGCAGACTACCGCCACCGCGAAGGGTCCTTGCAGGGACTCCATGGGAGTGAACTCAACAGTGTCCCGCTTGTACAAGCTATGGCATTCTTGCGGGAGATAAAGCCGCTTCACGGAGCGCCTAATTACATAGTGCTCCCGTCCGATCTTGGCGTCTTTGACGAATCCAGACCCACGTTCAACGGAGAATCAGACTACGTACCTCTTTCTCCTTTTAAATACTGGGTCTCTGGGCTGAGGCCGGTCCCACACTCTAATGGCCCAGTTCTCTATGGCCTTATGATAATCCCACATGTTATAGGCGTGGGCGGTGACCTCTTTGGGGACGATAGAATTAAGTCCATCGAACGACCCATGTATTTTGGGCAGCGGAGTGGAAACTCCGACCGCCTCCGCCACGGCAGCTGGCATAGGGAATGCCCGCAGTACCCTTGGAGAGGATCGCTGTACCTGCAAGACAGAGATCTCCTCGGGTTCCGGCTTGGCTTCGGGGTCCTCATAACTCCAGCACATGCCGCCCCAGTCTGGCTGCAGTTGACGCACCATCTTGTCTTTTTCAGGGCTGGTACAGACAGGAAATGAAGGAGGGTTTTCAGAGGAGGAGCTTCCACTTCCTCTCTTCTTGCAGTAACATCGCTCCCGGTGGGCAGGGCTAGATTCTCCTGTTCTAACTGGGGGCGTTGCTAGACTTTCCCGCTTTAGCTGAGCATGAAGAAGCTGCACCATCACAGTCAAAGATGGCTGACTAACCCTTCGGATGCCAACACGCACTTTGCTGCGCCTGTCGCTCCGCAGTAAACACAAAGTCATTTTTAAAAGTATCTTTGTAAATCCAATAGGCTAGTTCATAGGCACACAAATTTAACCGATTCGGATCCTGTTCGTGACGCCAAATTATGCAATAGACGGGTGGTGGTGTTCACTACTTGGGGTCTCTTAACGTTAAAGTGTTTGTCGTGACGCCAGTTGCATTTCAGCAACGAGGGACGGAGTCCCCCTAAGTAGATGGTGCTGATGGTGGGTACCCAGGATTGGAATTCCAGAGTGGTGTAGGGTTGGCCTAATGTCCCTTAAAGGTGTTGCACTTGTCATGGTGCTCCTACCTGGATACACTGGAACCCCAAGTGTGGCCGTCCGCTGCAGTGAAAATGGGGTAGTTGAATGGTGGTATGAAGAAATAAATTGAATCCAGACCTTGTAATGAACTTGACAACAGCTTTACTTGAATAAACTTTCATCAGGCAACAATCTTCCAACTTTATCTTGGTCACCAGCGAGCTTTGGCATAAATTCTGGCAGGCAAACACTCTCAGCTCTACTACATCTGCTACTCTTTAGCTCTGCTGTGCTGTCAGGATTAAAGAGGACCTTTCACTAGAATAAAACATCTAAACTAACTATACAGACATGGAGAGCGGCGCCCAGGGATCCCCCTGCACTTACTGTTATACCTGGGCGCCGCTCCGTTCTCCCGTTATAGCCTCCGGTATCTTCATAGTTAGGCTCCACCCAGGGGAACCTGCCGGCGTCTCATTCTCCCATGCTGTAGCGCTGGCCAATCGCAGCGCTCAGCTCATAGCCTGAGAGAAAAAAAAGCCTCTCAGGTATGAGCTGAGCACTGCGATTGGCCAGCGCTACAGCATGGGAGAATGAGACGCCGGTAGGTTCCCCTGGGTGGAGCCTAACTATGAAGATACCGGAGGCTATACTGGGCGAACGGAGCGGCACCCAGGTATAACAGTAAGTGCAGGGGGATCCCTGGGCGCCGCTCTACATGAGTGTATAGTTAGTTTAGATGTTTTGTTCTAGTGAAAGGTCCTCTTTAAATAGGAACTTTTCCTTTCTGCTGTATGCTGTAACTTAACTTTATCATCTGGTCTGTCTCTGTCTTGCTTTATCCAAGGAACTATACTTCCTGGTTTCTGAGGCTTGTAGCTTGGGCCTCCAGGTCCAACAGAACTGATGGTGCTCTGCTGGCCAAGGCAGGGCTCGCCTCTAACTAGCTGAACTCCTCCCTCTCTAGAGAGGGCTAGAATGGACAGAAAGGCTCCATTCTAGGCAAAACTAGCTCTGCCATTATTGCTGCCATCTGCTAAAGGACCAGGTACATTACACTTAAAGAGCACCTTTCACTTGTAAAAACTATGTGAACTAAGTATGCTGCCATGTAGAGCGGCGCCCGGGGATCTCACTGCACTTACTATTATCCCCGGGCGCCGCTCCGTTCTCCCGTTATGCCCTCCGGTACCTTTGCTCCTTAAGTTATAGTAGGCGGGTCTTCCCTTGTCGTGTGGGCGTCTCCTTCTCCTAGGCTGCAGCGCTGGCCAATCACAGCGCACAGCTCACAGCCTGGGAGGTTTTTTTCTCCCTACTGTAACTTAAGGAGCAAAGGTACCGGAGGGCATTATGGGAGAACGGAGCGGCGCCCGGGGATAATAGTAAGTGCAGTGAGATCCCCGGGCGACGCTCTACATGGCAGCATACTTAGTTCACATAGTTTTTACAAGTGAAAGGTCCTCTTTAACATAACAGTTGCATAGAAATAAATACACATTTTGCAGAATCTGGAAATAAGTGCATAGAATGACATTAGGTTAACCGCATGAGATAGTATAGAGGCGTCAAAGGTGGTAATGCCACTCTGGGGCATTATATATCTATACACACAGCTTGGTTCTGTTACTGTATCTATACACACAGCCTGGTTCTGTTACTATATATATACACACAGCTTGGTTCTGTTACTGTATCTATACACACAGCTTGGTTCTGTTACTGTATCTATATAAATGCAGCGGAGTACGGGATTGGCCAGGGGTCCCTTAAAGGGAATGTGTTTGTCATGACGCCTGTTGCATTTCAGCAACGAGGGACAGGGTCCCCCTTTTAGTAGGAATGGTGGTACCCAGGATAGGAATGCCAGAGTGGTGTAAGGGTGGCCTAATGTCCCTTGGTGGTGTAGCATGTGTCACGGTGCTCCTACCTGGATTCACTGGAACCCCAGGTGTGGTCGTCCACTGCAGAAAAGGGTAGTTGAATGATGAGAGTGATGAAAAGAATTGAGTCCAGCCTTGGTATAGTGTTGAACAATAGCTTTATTTGAACAAACTTGCATCAGAAACAATCTTCAAACTTTGTATTGGTCATCAGCAGGTTTTGGCTTAACTCTTGGCAGGCAAGCACATTCAGCTCTGCTACATCTGTCACTCTTTGACTCTTCTGTGCTGACAGGATTAAATAGAAACCTTTCCTTTCTGCTGAACTTTACTTGCTGTAGTCTGACTCTGTCTCTCTCTTTCTCTTTATTCTTCTCTTTATCCAGGGGACTACACTTCCTGGCTTCTCTTGAGACTCTTGGGACTTTTCTCTGGTTCCAGCAGAGCTGATGGTGCTCTGCTGGCCTAGGCAGGGCTCCCCCAGAAGGGACGAGCTCCCTCCTGCACAACATCCCTCTTGCAGGGGATCCTCTAGACTGACTTTCCACTAACTAAACTTCTCTCTCTCTAGAGAGGGCTGGAATGGACAAAAAGGTTCCATTCCAGATAAACTAGCTCTGCCAATATATTGCCGCCATCTGCTGGTGAACCAGGCACATTACATTATACATAACAGTTTCATAGGAAATAGAGATACACATCTTTGTAGGATATGGAATAAATACACATGATGACACCAGAGCAACCATAGTGATGTGGGCAAAAAGAGTGTATGTAGCGGGGCGTTACATACACAGCCTGGTTCTGTTACTAAATCTATACACACAGCTTGGTTCTGTTACTGTATCTATACACACAGCTTGGTTATGGTACTGTATCTATACACACACAGCTTGGTTCTGTTACAATATGTATACACACAGCTTGGTTATGGTACTGTATCTATACACACACAGCTTGGTTCTGTTACAATATGTATACACACAGCTTGGTTCTGTTATGGTATCTATATACTATTACACACAGGTTGGTTCTGTTACTGTATCTTGGTATTGAGCTTGAAAGTGGGTGCCCAAGTTCAAATTTTTAAGGGCAAACTACAGGGAGGCTGTTAAAATAAAAATGAAAAAAAAAAAAAAAAAACACTTAAACTCACTTTCCTGACCACTATTTGATCCAGCACCACTGCTCTCTCCTGTCCACCACGCTGCAGCTGGGACATAGTGGGTCATTACTAAGCTTAAATATATGCCTTTATTAGGCGTATTTCAGGTGCAGATTGCGCCGCAGTCTGTGACGTCTCCCTGCTCACGCCAGGTCTAAGAAAGTGGGCGTGGTGTGGGCGGGAGGCTGTCTTACATTAACAACTGACTGAGGATCTGTCGACGTTATGAAGACACCGGCGCCTCTTCGCCACTGCCAGCTATGGGATTTATTAAAACCCGGTGTCTAAAATGCGGGTCTTAATAAATGTGCCTCATAATGTTTTAGCTGCTGCAGTGACACGCCTGTATACCGTACATGACTGCTGTAACCAATCACTGGCCTCAGTGGTATACAGCACTCATGGTCCCAGCCACCAGAGAGGCCGGCGCTTTTTTTCTATAGTGTGCAAGCACGACCACCACTGATGGATTGCCGTGTGGTCTCAACCATAGAAACGAGCAGTGCATAATGTGATGAAAAATTAAGCCAGCAAATGGAGCAATATGGACAATCACAATACATTAGTAAGTGCCTTAACTTTCTCTATGTGATAAATGCCACTTGATGAAGAGAGACAACCCATTTAATGAAAACCTCAATCCAGAGTGCTCTGTACCTCAGACTGGGCTGAGGATTCATCTTCCAATAAAGACAATGACCATAAGCACACAGTCAAGACAGCACAGGATTGGCTTAGGCACAACTCTGTGAATGTCCTTGAGTGGTTCAGCCAGACTTGAACCGAAATGATAGGTGTGGGTCCCACCTCTGGGATCCGATCTTGTCTAGAGAACTTGGCCACCAAAATGAAGGACAGCATGCCATGCAGACTGTGAAGTGCTCTCGATTTAATGACATGGAAGTTCCGAAAATAGCCGAGCAAGTGGGCTGAAATATTTGGGACTGTCAGACGTACCCGATCCAACATCTCTGTTCACTTGGAGGTCCCGTTCTGGAGACAAAAGTGGGTCCTAGCGATATGTCATCAATGTCCCAGGTAGATATACCCCTTTAAGTAATAAGATTTAAAATGTAACAAAATCAATCAGTAGTTCTACAAAAAGTTTCTGTGTAGCTCCAGCTATTGACAATTGACAACTGTTCTTACTATTCCCCTTGTCCATACTATAAAACTGTTTAGGGACACAACCATTTGACAAGAGGAATAGTAACACTCGGTTATTAACCTCTTCACTGCGGCCATACGGCTATATACGTGCTATATTTTGCACATACCCCATGCAGATAGCAAGTATATAAACGTCATGGCAATTCTTTAATCCAAGCGCTGCAAAGCGCTTGGATTAAAGCTTACAGTCCAGTAATGCCGGCAATAAGAAAAATTTTACATATTAGGTATTGCCACGTCCGTAACAATCTGCTCTATAAAAATGTCACATGACCTAACCCCGCAGGTGAACGTTGGAAAAATAAATAAATAAAAACTGTTCCAAAACAAAAAAATTTTTGGTCACCTTGCCCCATAAAGTGTAATAATGAATGATCAAAAAATCAAATATACCCAAAAATGGTACCAATAAAAACGTCAATTATTTCTGCAAAAAAAGAGCCCCTGCACAAGACGATTGGCAGAAAAATAAAAAAATAAAGCGTTCAGAAAATAGACACAAAAACAAATATTTTTTTTCAAAAATGCTTTATTATGTAAAACTGAAACAAAGAAAGTAGACATATTTGAAATAATTGCGTCCGTAACAACCTGCTCTATAAAAATAGCACATGATCTACCCTGTCAGATGAATGTTGTAAAAAATAAAAATGGTGCCAAAACAGCCATTTTTTGGTTACCTTGCCTCACAAAATATAGAGCAATATAGAGCAATTAAAAATCATATGTACCCAAAAATAGTACCAATAGTACCAATAAAACTGGCACCTTATGCCCTAGTTTCCAAAATGGGGTCACTTTTTGGGAGTTTCTACTGTAAGGGTGCATCAGGGGGGCTTCAAATGGGACATGGCATCTAAAAACCAGTCCAGCAAAATCTGCCTTCCAAAAACCATATGGCACTCCTTTTCTTCTGCGCTCTGCTGTATGCAGGGGTGTTTCTGTAAACCACAGAATCAGGGTAATAAATATTGAGTTTTGTTTGGCTGTTAACGCTCGATGTGTTAAAGAAAAAAATGGATCAAAATGGAAAATCTGCCAAAAAAGTGAAATTTCGAAATTTTCCTTTAATTCTTGTGGAACACCTAAAGGGTTAACAAAGTTTGTGAAATCAGTTTTGAGTAACTTGAGTGGAGTAGTTTCTGCAATAGGCTCATTGATGGGGGGATTCCACTATGTAGGCCCCACAAAGTGACTTCAGACCTGAACTGGTCCTTAACCCCTTCACGCAACATCACGTACATGTACGTGGGTGAATGTGGTGCCTCACCGCATCCCCACGTGCATGTACGTGATCGGCTTTCACTGTCAGCGCAGGGAGCGAAGCGCTGAAGCTCCAGTGAAGCCGGCGTGCTGGGGTTGCTAGGCAACCAGAGAAGCCGGCAGGAGCTGTATTGGAGCTCTGACCCGCCCACGATCGCTGTGATTGGTCCATTACTGCAAAGGGACCAATCGCAGCGCATCGGGGAAGGTAAGGGGGGGTTAGGGAGGGACTATGTGCTTCTCCTTCTCTGATCGCCCCAATTCCTGTCAGGGAAGCGATCAGAGAAGGAGAAAGTGTAAAAATCTTCCCGACCTATGACGAGTATACTCGTCATGGCGCACTGCTACTTAGCGCGCCATGATGAGTATACACGTCATGGCTGTAAACTGTCACCATGTCTGCAGACATGGTGACAGCGCTGAGATCCCGGCTGTTACACACAGCCGGGCACCTTGGCGATCGCTGCAAACCGCAGGTCAATTCAGACCTGCGGTTTGTAGCGCTTTCTGCGGTTTCTGATCCCCGCGGTCCCTGACCGTGGGGATCAGAAACTTTAGTATGTCCAAAATAAAGATGTTTCACCTGAATGATATTATGGGGGCGGGTGGTGCAGGGGGGGTGTCGCAGGCGGTGCGGAGGTGCGGTAAGGTGCGGGAGGCGGGCGGTGCGGCAGGCGGGATCGCGATCCCCCGCCCGCCTCCCTTTCAATGATCGTTGGTGTCTAGTGGGTATACCAGGGTGCCAGCACATTGCTGGCACCCTGGTATAAACGGCTGACATCTGCGATGTCAGCCGTTTAACCCTTTCCATACAGCGGACCGCTGTATGGAAAAGGTTAACAGCGCAGGGAGCTCCCTCCCTCTCCCATCGGGGGGCTGCTGTGCCTTTGCAGCCCCCCGATGGGAGAGGGAGAGAGCCCCCCTCAGCCCTGTGCTTACCCTTCCCCGTCTGCGCAGTTCTGACCAGTACTGAGCAGACGGGGAAGGTTCCCATGGCAACAGGACGCCTCTCAGGCATCCTGCTGTCCATGGTGCTGAACAGATCTATGCTAAAAGGCATAGATCTGTTCAGACAAGTGTAAAATACAGTACAATACAATATATATTGTTCTGTACTGTATTATACAGACATCAGACCCACTGGATCTTCAAGAACCAAGTGGGTCTGGGTCAAAAAAAAAGTTAAAAAAAGTTAAAAAAGTAAAGTTTCAAAAAAACACATTTATCACTGAATAAAAATAAAAAAAATAAAATACACTACACATATTAGGTATCGCCGCGTCCGTAACGACCTGATCTATAAAACGGTCATGTTACTTTCCCCGCACGGTGAACGCCATAAAAATAAAAAAATAAAAACTATGAGGAAATTGAAATTTTGCCCACCTTACTTCCCAAAAAAGGGAATAAAAGTGATCAAAAAAGTCGCATGTACGCCAAAAAAGTACCAATCAAACCGTCACCTCATCCCGCAAAAAATGAGCCCTTACATGAGACAATGGCCCAAAAAATAAAAAAACTATGGGTCTCAGACTATGGAGATACTAAAACATGATTTTTTTTTGTTTCAAAAATGATATTATTGTGTAAAACCCTGATAAATTATAAAAAGGTAGACATATTAGGTATTGCCATGTCCGTAAGAACCTGATCTATAAAATTACCACATGACCTAACCCCTTAGGTGAACACTGTAAAAAAAATTAAATAAAAACGGTGTCAAAAAAGCAATTTTTTTGTTACCTTACATCACAAAAAGTGTAATAGCAAGCGATCAAAAAGTCATATGGACCCCAAAATAGTGCCAATCAAACCGTCATCTCATCCTGCAAAAATGATACCCAACCTGAGACAATCGCCAAAAAACTGAAAAAACTATGGCTCTCAGACAATGGAGACACTAAAACATGTTTTTTTTTTGTGTCAAAAATGATATTATTGTGTAAAACCTAAATAAATAAAAAAGTATACATATTAGGTATCGTCACGTCCGTAAGAACCTGCTCTATAAAAATAGCACATGATCTAACCTGTCAGATGAACGTTGTAAATAATAAAAAATAAAAACAGTGCCAAAACAGCTATTTTTTGGCAAATTTTCCATTTTAATTAATTTTTTTCCATAACAAAGCAAGGGTTAACAGCCAAACAAAACTCAATATTTATTGCCCTGATTCTTTAGTTTATAGAAATGCCCCATATGTGGTCGTAAACTGCTGTATGGCCACACGGCAGGGCGCAGAAGGAAAGGAATGCCATATGGTTTTTGGAAGGCAGTTTTTGCTGGACTGGTTTTTTGACACCATGTCCCATTTGAAGCCCCCCTGATGCACCCCTAGAGTAGAAACTCCAAAAAATGACCCCATTTTAGAAACTACACACATCAAGGTATTCAAAACTGATTTTACAAACTTTGTTAACCCTTTAAGTGTTCCACAAGAGTTAATGGCAAATGGAGATGAAATTTCTGAATTTCTATTTTTTGTTACATTGCCTCACAAAAAGTGTAATATAGAGCAACCAAAAATCATATGTACCCTAAAATAGTACCAACAAAACTGCCACCTTATCCCGTAGTTTCCAAAATGGGGTCACTTTTTTGGAGTTTCTAACCTAGGGGTGCATCAGGGGGGCTTCAAATGGGACATGGTGTCTAAAAACAATCCAGCAAAATCTGCCTTCCAGAAACCATATGGTGTTCCTTTCCTTCTGCGCCCTGCCGTGTGCCCGTACAGAAGTTTACGACCACATATGGGGTGTTTCTGTAAACTACAGAATCAGGGCCATAAATAAAGAGTTTTGTTTGGCTGTTAACCCTTGCTTTGTTACTGGAAAAAAAATATTAAAATAGAAAATCTGCCGAAAAAGTGAAATTTTGAAATTGAATCTCTATTTTCCATTAACTCTTGTGAAACACCTAAAGGGTTAACAACTTTTGTAAAATCAGTTTTGAATACCTTGAGGGGTGTAGTTTTTTTAGATGGGGTCACTTTTATGGAGTTTCTACTCTAGAGGTGCATCAGGGGGGCTTCAAATGGGACATGGTGTAAAAAAGAACAGTCCAGCAAAATTAGCCCTCCAAAAACCAAACGGCGCACCTTTCACTCTACGCCCCGCTGTGTGGCCGTACAGTAGTTTACGGCCACATATTGGGTGTTTCTGTAAACGGCAGAGTCAGGGCAATAAAGATACAGTCTTGTTTGGCTGTTAACCCTTGCTTTGTTAGTGGAAAAAATGGGTTAAAAGGAAAAATTAGACAAAAAAAATGAAATTCTCAAATTTCCTCCCCGTTTGCCAATAACTCTTGTGCAACACCTAAAGGGTTAACAATGTATGCAAAATCAGTTTTGAATACCTTGAGGGGTGTAGTTTCTTAGATGGGGTCATTTTTGGGTGGTTTCTATTATGTAAGCCTCGCAAAGTGACTTCAGACCTGAACTGGTCCCTAAAAATTGAGTTTTTGTAAATTTCGGAAAAATTTCAAGATTTGCTTCTAAACTTCTAAGCCTTATAACATCCCCAAAAAATAAAATATCATTCCCAAAATAATTCAAGCATGAAGTAAACATATGGGGAATGTAAAGTCATCACAATTTTTTGGGGTATTACTATGTATTACAGAAGTAGAGAAACTGAAACTTTTAAATTTGCAAATTTTTCCAAATTTTTGGTAAATTAGGTATTTTTTTGTGCAAAAAAAATAATTTTTTTGACTTTATTTTACCAGTGTCATGAAGTACAATATGTGACGAAAAAACAATCTCAGAATGGCCTGGATAAGTCAAAGCGTTTTAAAGTTATTAGCACTTAAAGTGACACTGGTCAGATTTCCAAAAAATGGCCTGGTCCTTAAGGTGAAAATGAGCCCGGTCCTGAAGGGGTTAAAAAGTGGGTTTTGGAAATTTTCTTAAAAATTTTAAGAATTGCTTCTAAAATTATAATCCTTCTAACGTCCTAAAAAATTAAAAATGACATTTCCAAAATGATTCCAACATAAAGTAGACATATGGGGAATGTTAAGTAATAAATATTTTAGGAGGTATCGCTTCCTGTTTTAAAAGCAGAGAAATAGAAATGTTGAAAATTGCAAATTTTTCAAATTTTTGGGTAAATTTGGGATTTTTTCATAAATAAAGGTGAAATATATTGACTCAAATTTATGACTATCATGAAGTACAATGTATCACGAGAAAAGAATCCAAAGTTAATAACACATAAAGTGACATATGTCAGATTTGCAAAATTAGGTCAAAAATGGCTTGGTCTTGAAAGGGTTAATTTGTTCATAGATTTCCAGGAGGAATAACAGAAGAACAGGACAATACAGAGATTTATCCTAGAGACAGATTATTTCATAAATATGGCACATGTAGTTTATGGCCATCTTTATAATGCAGATTATTGCTCCACCTTTGCAGCACATTTCATTTGATAAGTTTCCAATGAGTTCCCTAAAAATCAAAGAAAAATGGAAACTTAAATCCATTACATTCATAGAAGAAATGTATTTTCAATAAGTATTATAAAAAATAAAAAAAAAGATGGCAGAAATGGCTGAACGCTATTGGTCAGTTCCTGCTCACATCACAACCGTGTAACCAGGGCAACTGTGGTGCCCGCATCTGAATGGTAGGTGGCAGTTGGAAGTGGCAGTTAGAGTTGACTGGCGACGGAGGACATACCAGTATCTGCTGACCTGATGGAAAGCGCTACAATGGATTCGAAGGAAGAGGAGATTGTTGTGAGGAAGAGAGGAGCGAAGAAAAGAAGAGGAATTTCTGACTCATCGGCTGATGAGCAGAAGGTGATGGAGAAAGAAGAGGAGACTCGCATCGGGAGGAAAGGAGGGAAGAAGAGACGGACCATCCTGACCTCAGCGGATGAAGAGAAGGAGACACCCAAGAGGAGCAAGAAGAGGAAGAAGAGAAGACCATCCAGCTCCTCCAAGAAGACGTCTCCTAAGGATCAGCTCATTCAAGTGAAAGAAGATGTGACTAAAGAGCCCAAATGTGCCAAGAAGAGAAAGCTCATCCTTATCTCTTCAAAAGGAGCAAAGAAGTCCCTGATCAAGGAGGACGACACCGTGAAGACAGAAGACCGGCAGGAGGACCAGAGAGTCTCAGGTAGATGCACATATACAGGAATACACAAGTTATACATCCTGGACACTTTGTTATAACTTTACATTAATCTGATCTGTAGCGCTGAGACCTGAGACAAGCAGAAGGAAGGGGCTTCCACATTTACAGCTGGGGGATTATTAGGGGTGGGGGAGGGGTACTAGCCGCCATGTATACTGGGTGCTCAGTTCCATGGAAGTGACAACAAGCCATTCTGTCTTGGTCAGGGTATTTAGATACAGGGCTGGGGCAGTGAAGTGTGAATTAGGTCATACACAGTCCAATCTTAAGCATTTCATGTTATTATAGCAATTATTTCTAATCCCCCCAATAGTATCCTGTATGAGTTGTCAGCAGAGCCTGTGCATGGACAGAATACAGGCTGTCATAAACAGCAGCCCATAGTGTGTACAGTACACACTGTAACAACCCTGCATGCACAGGAGTGATCCTGATACATGGAGCAATGTGCCCCTAATGGAAATGATTAGAAGTGGTCAGGAGCTCCAAGGCCATAGAAATGTACAAGGCCACATGCCAAGCCCATGTTTACACCTCACTGACCTCCAAGGTGACTTCTAATATTTTTAATAATGTATTCTAGGAAGTGCATTACTCCTTGTGATACACCCTGTAGCTGCTGCAGAACTTCTTTCTTTAGGCCACTTTCACATGAGGATTTTTGTAATTCAAACCCAGGAACAGAAAATACATAAGAAATGCAGAGTTTTCCATGATCCTTCCTCTCTGTGTAGGTTCCACTCTGGGTTTAGAATCACAAATACTGACCCCAATACTGACCTTAATATGTAAGTGGGAAAGAGCCCCCAGTAATGGACTGGGAGGAGGTCTGCAGCATCTGAGCTGTGTAATGCTGTTCTGCAGCAGCTTTGAAAACTCTATTTATTTAGGTGGTTTGAGGTCTATATATATTATGGGGCGAGTATGAACTCCAGGATTCGTATTCAGGGGTCTGGTCTGCAAGTTTACAAAGTTTTTGTTTTTATGGGGATCACTGTAAAAATGATGTTATCTGTATCTGGCCGGTCATTACAGTCATGGTGATACTAAATATATGTGTTTACTACATGTGCAAAATAAAATATTCTAAAACCCAGAACTTTTGTATTTATTCAACAGACCTTTAATTTTTATTGGTACCAAACATACAACTTTTTGACCACTTTTTATTCCATCGTTTGGGAGGTGAAGTGACCAAAAAGCAGCAAATCTTACATTGTGTATTTTTTTAAGTGTTCACTGTATGGGATATTTTAATAGGTTGGAAGTTTACAGACATGGTGATACCAGTTATGAATATATGGTATTGTTTGCATTTTCATATGATAAATGTGAAAAAAAAAATTCATTGTTCATATTTTTTTAATGTTTTGAAACCTTTTATTAAACATTTGACACACACTGTGTATGGCGTCTGCCCTATACACTCCACTGCGAAATATGTATGTCACATGTCAGGAAGGGTTAAAGGGGTTGGTATTAAAATATCAAGATATTTTTCAAAAGAGGTGATTGTCTTAACAAGAAAAAATAAAAACAGCCAATTCACCATTTTGGGTCATCTTGTGCCACCCCCAAAAAAATTAACAAAAAGTGACAAAAAATTTGTATGTACCCACAAAATGTAGCAATAGAAACTATAGTTAATTTTGTAAAATACAAGCTCTCATACAGCTCTAAAATATAAAAAAGTTGTGGCTGTCAGAAAATCTTGATGCAAAGAAATTTTTGTTTATTCAATATAACTGCTCGTATCCAGAGGTTATGACCACTCCGCAATCCAGCAGAGGTGGCCATGCTTGTACACTATAGAAAAAAAGTGCTGGCCTTTCTGGTGGCTGGGACTGCAGGAGTGCGCATAGGCCGGCACTTTTTCCTATAGTGTGCAAGCATGGCCACCTATACTGGAATGCAGGGTGGCTGTAACCCCTGGATATGAGCAGTGTATAATTTGATGGAAAAATTAATCAAGCCAGCAAAGGAAGCAATATGGACAATCACAATACATTAGTAAGGGTCTTGTATTAACTTTCTCTACATGGTAAATGCAACTTACTGTACTGAAGTGAGACAACCCCTTTAGGGGGTTAAGGTACTTGGACTGGGGTCTGTATTTATTTAGGGGGGTCTGTTTTCTGTATTTATTTTGGAGTCTGGTCGGAGTCTGTATTTATCTATGGGTGCTAGATGCTATTAACCTCTTGCCGTCACACTAATGCCGAAAGGCGTCAGTGCGGCGGCTCTCTCAGGTCTCAATGACGCCTATTGGCGTCATCTCGTGAGACCCGAGATTTCATGTGAACGCGCGCGCTGCTCGGAGGTCATACTACAGCCTGCCAGCGATGATCATTCGCTGGCAGGCTGTAGATGTTAAAATAATCGCATCAGAAAGGTATATTAGACGCTGTTTTGTTAACAGCGTCTGATATACCTGCTACCTGGTCCTCTGGTGGTCCCTTTTGCTTGGATCGACCACCAGAGGACACAGGCAGCTCTGTAAGTAGCACCAATCACCACACTACACCCCCCCTGTCACTTATTAACCCCTTATTAACCCCTGATCACCCCATATAAACTCCCTGATCACCCCCCTGTCATTGATCACCCCCCTGTAAGGCTCCATTCAGATGTCCGTATGTGTTTTGCGGATCCACGGATCCGCAAAACACGGACACCGGCAATGTGCTTTCCGCATTTTGTGGATCCGCACATTGCCAGAACTATATAGAAAATACCTTTTCTTGTCCGCAATTGCGGACAAGAATAGGACATGTTCTATATTTTTGCAGAACGGAAGTGCAGACCCGGAAGTGCAGATCCGCAATTCCGGATCCGAGCGGGACAAAGTCTGTCTCCATAGAAATGAATGGGTCTGCAAAACCGTTCCGCAAAATGCGGAACAGAATTGCGGACGTATGAATGTGGCCTAAGGGTCCATTATCACCGCCAGTTAGTTAGCTACTTGTTAGGTAGTTAGCGCCCAGCCCACCGCACCTTAGTCGCTGATTAGCGTCATCACTGTCGCTAATCAGCACTAGTACTATATAGTATCTGTAAGTGATCAAGACTGATCGCAATCAGATCTATATCAGTACATTAGGGTCACCTTAGGCTCTACAAAAAACGCAGTGTTCGCCCGATCAGGCCTGATCTTGTGCGCACACTTGCGTTCAGTCCGCCCCACCGCAGTGACAGAAATATTTTTTTTTCTGATCACTGCAAAAACACCGTAAAATCGCTGCGGCTCTATAAAGATCACTTTTGAGGGGCATGGCGAGTTCATAGATTTTTTTTTTGCCACAAGTTAGCGAAAATTGATTTTTTTTTTTGTTTTTTCTTACAAAGTCTCATATTCCACTAACTTGTGCCAAAAAATAAAATCTTACATGAACTCACCATACCCCCTCATGGAATCCAAATGTGTAAAACTGCCCTGTGAAATCCTAAAGGTACTCATTGGAATTTGGGCCCCTTTGCGCATCTTGGCTGCAAAAAAGTGTCACACATGTGGTATCGCCGTACTCAGGAGAAGTAGGGCAATGTGTTTTGGGGTGTATTTTTACATATACCCATGCTGGGTGAGAGAAATATCTCTGTAAATTGACAACTTTGTATAAAAAAATTGAAAAAAAGTTGTCATTTACAGAGATATTTCTCACACACAGGATGGGTATGTGTGAAAAGACACCCCAAAACACATTGCCCTACTTCTTCTGAGTACGGCGAAACCACATGTGTGACACTTTTTTGCAGCTTAGGTGCGCAAAGGGGCCCGAATTCCAATGAGTACCTTTTAGGAGGGCATTTTTAGACATTTGGATTCCAGACTTCTTCTCACGCTTTAGGGCCCCTAAAATGCCAGGGCAGTATAAATACCCCACAAGTGACCCCATTTTGGAAAGAAGACACCCCAAGGTATTCCGTGAGGGGCATGGCGAGTTCATGTAAAATTTTATTTGTTGTCACAAGTTAGTGGAATATGAGACTTTGTAAGGAAAAAAAAAAATAAACTTCTATGAACTCGCCATGCCCCTCACGGAATACCTTGGGGTGTCTTCTTTCCAAAATGGGGTCACTTGTGGGGTATTTATACTGCGCTGGCATTTTAGGGGCCCTAAAGCGTGAGAAGTAGTTTGGAATCCAAATACGTAAAAATGCCCTGTGAAATCCTAAAGGTACTCATTGGAATTTGGGCCCCTTTGAGCACCTAGGCTGCAAAAAAGTGTCACACATGTGGTATCGCCGTACTCAAAAGAAGTAGGGCAATGTGTTTTGGGGTGTATTTTTACATATACCCATACTGTGCGTGAGAAATAGTTGTCAATTTACAGAGATATTTCTCTCACCCAGCATGGGTACACTGCGTGCAGAATTATTAGGCAAATGAGTATTTTGACCACATCATCCTCTTTATGCATGTTGTCTTACTCCAAGCTGTATAGGCTCGAAAGCCTACTACCAATTAAGCATATTAGGTGATGTGCATCTCTGTAATGAGAAGGGGTGTGGTCTAATGACATCAACACCCTATATTAGGTGTGCATAATTATTAGGCAACTTCCTTTCCTTTGGCAAAATGGGTCAAAAGAAGGACTTGACAGGCTCAGAAAAGTCAAAAATAGTGAGATATCTTGCAGAGGGATGCAGCACTCTTAAAATTGCAAAGCTTCTGAAGCGTGATCATCGAACAATCAAGCGTTTCATTCAAAATAGTCAACAGGGTCGCAAGAAGCGTGTGGAAAAGCCAAGGCGCAAAATAACTGCCCATGAACTGAGAAAAGTCAAGCGTGCAGCTGCCAAGATGCCACTTGCCACCAGTTTGGCCATATTTCAGAGCTGCAACATCACTGGAGTGCCCAAAAGCACAAGGTGTGCAATACTCAGAGACATGGCCAAGGTAAGAAAGGCTGAAAGACGACCACCACTGAACAAGACACACAAGCTGAAACGTCAAGACTGGGCCAAGAAATATCTCAAGACTGATTTTTCTAAGGTTTTATGGACTGATGAAATGAGAGTGAGTCTTGATGGGCCAGATGGATGGCCCGTGGCTGGATTGGTAAAGGGCAGAGAGCTCCAGTCCGACTCAGACGCCAGCAAGGTGGAGGTGGAGTACTGGTTTGGGCTGGTATCATCAAAGATGAGCTTGTGGGGCCTTTTCGGGTTGAGGATGGAGTCAAGCTCAACTCCCAATCCTACTGCCAGTTTCTGGAAGACACCTTCTTCAAGCAGTGGTACAGGAAGAAGTCTGCATCCTTCAAGAAAAACATGATTTTCATGCAGGACAATGCTCATTCACACGCGTCCAAGTACTCCACAGCGTGGCTGGCAAGAAAGGGTATAAAAGAAGAAAATCTAATGACATGGCCTCCTTGTTCACCTGATCTGAACCCCATTGAGAATCTGTGGTCCATCATCAAATGTGAGATTTACAAGGAGGGAAAACAGTACACCTCTCTGAACAGTGTCTGGGAGGCTGTGGTTGCTGCTGCACGCAATGTTGATGGTGAACAGATAAAAACACTGACAGAATCCATGGATGGCAGGCTTTTGAGTGTCCTTGCAAAGAAAGGTGGCTATATTGGTCACTGATTTGTTTTTGTTTTGTTTTTGAATGTCAGAAATGTATATTTGTGAATGTTGAGATGTTATATTGGTTTCACTGGTAAAAATAAATAATTGAAATGGGTATATATTTGTTTTTTTGTTAAGTTGCCTAATAATTATGCACAGTAATAGTCACCTGCACACACAGATATCCCCCTAAAATAGCTAAAACTAAAAACAAACTAAAGACTACTTCCAAAAATATTCAGCTTTGATATTAATGAGTTTTTTGGGTTCATTGAGAACATGGTTGTTGTTCAATAATAAAATTAATCCTCAAAAATACAACTTGCCTAATAATTCTGCACTCCCTGTATATGTAAAAATACACCCCAAAACACATTGCCCTACTTCTTCTAAGTACGGCGATACCACATGTGTGACACTTTTTTGCAGCCTAGGTGCATAAAGGGGCCGAAAGTCCAACGAGTACCTTTAGGCTTTACAGGGTTGCTCACAATTTAGCCCCGCCCAAAATGCCAGAACAGTAAACACACCCTACAAGGTATTCCGACCCCATTTCGGAATGTAGACCCCCGAAGGTATTCACTGAGGGGCATAATGAGTCCGTGGGAGATTTTTTTTTTTTTGCCAGAAGTTAGCAGAAATGGAAACTTTATTTTATTTATTTTTTCCTCAGAAAGTGTCATTTTCCGCTAACTTGTGAAAAAAAATTAAATCCTACATGAACTCACCATGCCCCTCCGCGAATACTTTGGGGTGTCTTCTTTCTAAAATGGGGTCATTTGGGGGGTATTTATACTATCCTGGCATTCTAGTACCTCAAGAAACATGACAGGTGCTCAGAAAGTCAGAGCTGCTTCAAAATGCGGAAATTCACATTTTTGTACCATAGTTTGTAAACGCTATAACTTTTGCGCAAACCAATAAATAAACACTTATTGGATTTTTTTTTATCAAAGACATGTAGCACAATAAATTCTGACACAAATTTGTATAGAAATGCAATTATATTTGAACAATTTTACCAGAAAAAGTTAAAAATACACTTTTTTGAGAAAATTGCGGTCTATTTTGATTAATATCAGAAAAACGAAAAATCTCAGCAGCAATCAAATACCACCAAAAGAAAGCTGTATTTGTGAGAAGAAAAGGAGGTAAAATTAAATTGGGTGCCAAGTTGCATGACCGAGCAATAAACCGTTAAAGTTGTGAAGTGCCGATTTGTAAAAAAGGGCCTGGTCACTAGGGGGGTATAAACCTGTGGTCCTTAAGTGGTTAAATAGAATAATATAGTCCCCCACCTATCACCATTCCAAGTCTATGGAACTGCTGGAGATAGCCCAGCTCTGTGTTTGGCAATGCTGATTCATTACAGTTGTCAACAATGGTCTATGAGAGTAACAGAAAGGGCCAAGACAATCGATGTGGTATTAAAGGGTTTCTACCACCAGAAATACTGTTATGTAGCTGACTGATATAGCGATGCGCTAATGTCAGCACTACATAACAGTGTGTTTCTAACATTAGTCCCTGCAGCCGTTTTTGTTACCAATTCCCGCGCCTGTGCTTCTGTATTCTCCCGGCGCCGGCTTCCTCACTGCGCCTGCACCAACTACGTTACAATGAGGAAGCCGGCACCAGGAGCGCGGCATTCAATCACTGCGCCTGCGCCGAATACAGAAGCGCACGGCGCAGGCGCGGGAATTGGTACGAGATACTGAGAAGTTTCACGTCAATCAACAGGAGCGGGGCGGGCTGGAGGGACGCGATGGGCGGCTGAAATGGTTAGTGGACAGAGTCCTCTAGGTGCTAATGACGCCCACATAGCACCTAGAGGCTCATTAGCATATCTATAAAAGTGCTTTTTTAACAAAAACGGCTGCAGGGACTAATGTTAGAAACACACTGTTATGTAGTGCTGACATTAGCGCATCGCTATATCAGTCAGCTACATAACAGTATTTCTGGTGGTAGAAACCCTTTAATGCCTCAGATAGGAATATCCCTTTAAATGTCTTATCCTGTTTTTCTATTATTTCCCCCCCAGTTGAGGACAGTGGTGTTCGGCCAACCTGCTCTAGAAGCACAATCTCCGAGAACATCAGGGGGAGATTATTATTCCATCATGTGCTCGGGCTGGGAAGTTATGGAAAGGTCGTCTTGGCTGAGGACACTTCTAACCATCAGAAGTATGCTGTGAAGATCATCAGCAAGAGATCCATGCTTGCCGACTGTGATGAGGCGGATGTGTTGGTGGAGCACCGAGTGTTACAGCTGGCATCTGGGAGCCCCTTCCTTGTCCACGCGGCCTTTGCATTTCAGACCAAGGTACACTACTGACAACCTCACTTTTATCAAATGTCTCCACTCATAACCCAATCAGTATAAAAGGGGCCAGCAGCAGTCGCTGGAGAACCCAAGACCCTTCACTGTAAGACCTGACAGAATGACTATCCATGTCAGAGCGAATGGGTCTGGTAGAACTGCAGGGACCCCCAGTTATAAGAAGAACAGGGGTCTCTGAAGAGGTAGTTTGCATACATGACCAATGCTTTATTTAAAACTCCATTAAAACACATACAATGGCTGTGTGCTCTCTGCTTCCGGGTGTGTACTCATACGCTCCGCGATCTGCAAGATGCGGCTAAAGAGGGGATGTGTGCTATCTTTTGAGGATCGGTGTCCGTTTTTCGCAAATCCGCAGTTTGCGGTCTGGAAAAAAGGATGTGGTCATGCGAATGGGACCTAAGGGTTGTCCACCATGTCTCCATCACAGGACCAGGACAGATTTATAGCAGCTACAGGAAACCATTGAAGGTTCCTATTCAATAACTGCAAGCAGAGATCATAACTGACAATCTGATACAGAAAGATTATAAAACTGTATAATCTTTCACTATATACAAAGAATAACCATTACTTAATGAAACTGGAATATCCCTTCAAGGATTACAGAAGCCACTGCTATATTCTGTACAGTAAATGTGTAAATGTGATCTGATGGTTCAATAATGGCGTCTTCTATGTCACAGATGCTTGTTCTACTTGGGCTGGAATACATGAGCTGCGGGGACCTTGATCAATTCCTGAGGGTGAAGGGGCGGCTTGACATCCCCAGTGCAAGGTAAGGCTGGATACAAAACCTCAGCTAAACGGTGAGAAGATGCCATGAAATGTTAGACACAGCGTCCTGCCTCATGTACATCACACTGATGAGATCTGCTCCCACGTTTCTTCTCTACCAAAGAAGGATTGAAGAAATGTTAGGGAATGTTTCCCCTCTTCCTTGGGCTCTGATCCTCCATCTGATATTAAAAGACATACAGGAGAACAGATCTCCCCCGTGTGACGTGAAGAAGCCTTAGTCACATTCCCAGGTATTAAAGGGGTTCTACTGGGAATGGTCAATGGTCACAAGCAACCTGTCCTAGAATGTGACTAGAACTGGTTTCCTCCAATAGCTGAGCTGATTAATGGGGTGAGGGATGTTAAGCCACCATGCAGCCCTGGCAATAAGAAATTGCCTCCTCAGTTGACAGTGATAAGATATATATTTTGCCTCTTATTTTACTGATTGGTAAGAATGTCTAACAGTCTTCTGTGTTATCCTCGCATTATATTCATTTTGTTACTTTTCTGACAGATTCTATGCCGCTGAGCTCGTGTGTGGCATCCAATTTCTCCATTCGAAGGGAATCATCCACAGAGACCTCAAGCCCGAGAACATCCTGGTGGCTGAGACGGGCCATATTAAGATCACGGATTTCGGTCTCGCACTTGACAACATGCTTGGAGACCGCACAGCCACCGAATATGCTGGGACAAAGGGCTATGTGGCTCCTGAGGTGAGAAAAAGGGGGTTTCCTCATTTCCACCATTCCATTTGTATTAAAGGGGTTTTCCAGGTTTGGAATATCGGTCGCATATTCTCAGCTTCAGCCATTAATATCACATTGGTGGAGGTCCGACTCTTGGCACCTCCACCTATTACCTGTTTGAAGGGTCCTCATTGATGGTCTGAGCTCTACCTCATTGATTACTGCACGCCATCTACTTGATGCCGGCTACTGTAGCTTCTTCTCATTGACGTGAATGGGACAAGGCTGTAATAACCTGCAGGTAGCGCCCGGCCCTTCATACAGCTGATTGGTGGGGATGTCGAGAGTCAGACCCCAACTGATCTGATACTGATGGCCTATTCTGAAGAAAGATAATGAATATTCTGAACCCAGAAATCCATTTAATAATGGTAATTATTATTATTATTAATCATTCATTTTCAGATCATTATGTATTGATGAATGCCTCATCTTAACTCATTCCTTTTTACAGACACAGGGGAAGAGTTATCAAGACTCGCACTTTCTGCGCCGGTCTTGATATCTCCGGTGTTGCTCCTGCAGTCCATGTGCCTTACCAAAAATTTACGACATCTCCGAGCGTCCGTACATTTCTGGCTTCAAATGTACCAGAAAACTGTCATAGATAAAGATAAATTATTCATGGGTGGCTGACCATGCCCCTGTGACAAAAAACAAAACAGCAATTCTGGCGTTGAGATGTTTTTTTTGTTTTTAATGGTGTTCTCTTAACAGCAATGCTTCTGTATTATTGCAAATAGTTATTTTCATGCTTTTTTCTACAGAGTGTATGAGGTGCCCCTACAGCAGCAGATGACTTTGTGGTTACAGTTTATCTGCAGCTGAATGGAGGCAGAACATCTTGTCCTCATTCAGCTAAACACCTTGTGTGACCCAATACTACGCTATGCCAGCAATGGCCACAGCCTGAGCACCTACAGTGCGGGTTTATAGTATAAGCCGTGTAGTCACTCTTCTCTCCTTTCTGGCAGATGCTGGCTGAGGAGGAGTATGGCGTCGGAGTGGACTGGTATTCATTTGGTGTCATCTTAAATGAAATTATCACCAGTGAGTGCACTTACCATCCTGCACGCTCCGGCGCTAAAGACATCATTAAAAAGGTCAGTATGTTCCTACATGACACTACTGTACTGTATACAATGTTACATGACAACCTGTGATAGGAGACATCTCCCCCTACAATGCCCCATAGTGCACCATGATCTCCTTCACTAATACTCACCACTGTAGTGTTCAGGAGGGGTCGCCCCTCAGGATAGCAATACACAACCAGCACTTCTGTAGTATACAAGGTGACAACACTGGTCTCCACCAGAGAGGATGCCGAGTAGGATGCTGGAGCCACAACTTCTCCAGCACAGACTCAGCAATAGCACAAATGTCTGCCAAGAGCTCCAAGGACTGCCCTGGAGCCAGGTTACATAGGAGCAGCAGGAAAATATCATTTCTATTCTCCCATGGTAACATTTTTGGGAAATACTGACCTAATGGATAATTGGAATGAGAGTTTCCCTTTAAAGTAAGAGCCTGGTACGCGTAGTTAATGTACTGAGGACATGTCTACACACTTAGTCCACCCCTCTGAGTTTATGTAACAAGAAGCCACAGATTTCTAAAATCTCCCATTGCTGACACTACAGCCTGAGTCCAGCATTCAGACAGAATAAACATTAGGCAAAATTTATCAAAACTACTACAAGAGAAGACAAGTGAGAAGTCGCCCAGGGAAGCCAATCAGATTGCAGATTTTATTTCCCAGCTAGCCTCTGAAAATGTAAGAAGCCAATCAGATTGCAGATTTCATTTCCCAGCTAGCCTCTGAAAATGTAAGAAGCCAATCAGATTGCAGATTTCGTTTCCCAGCTAGCCTCTGCAAATGTAAGAAGCCAATCAGATTGCAGATTTCATTTCCCAGCTAGCCTCTGCAAATGTAAGAAGCCAATCAGATTGCAGATTTCATTTCCCAGCTAGCCTCTGCAAATGTAAGATCTGGAGTCTGATTGGTCATTGTGTTCATTAGTCGTTATAGTCACTAAGTTATAATTACATTCCTCATTTTCAGCTCCTCCGGAGAGATCCTGCCAAGCGCTTAGGAGTCCACGGGAACATCCGAGGCCATCATTTCTTCCAGCATATTGACTGGGTCTCTGTGGAAGCCCTTCGGATGGCCCCACCACACATCCCTGTAGTAAGTAAATGAAGAGAAGCTCTTCCCTGCTCTACATACACGTTATATACTGTATAGGATTCTCAATGTCAGGGGCCTGATATAGGGTGGCTACTGGCTTCACCTCAGAAAGCCGGACCTCACTCACCACGCCCCCAAACCGATTAACCACGCCCACATCGATAGTTGTTGAATGAGTAAGATGGCATGTAAGATGCTTTATACTCCTCCAGAAAGACTATATCTTATTATGGTGGAGGATGAGTACATAAGGTGATCATATTATATGTGAAAATACTACCACCAGAAGCTTCATATCAGGTCTGTGACCGCTTGTGATGATCATATCCTCATTTTCATCTATTTATTTGCTTTTAGCCATCTACACCTCAACACTGTGCCAGGCAATTCTACCTGGACAGAATGGAGGCAGCAGCGGCCAAGAATGGACCTTTACCATCTAAACATCAGGCCATTTTCAGAGGGTTTCCATTTGTCACCCAGGAAACCCTCCACCCGCTCTAATGTCATCAGAGCAATATGTCCTCCTGAGCTCCTGGAGACGGACAGAAGAACAGACCCAGGTATATAGCTGGAAATAAGTGGTGTTCCTATACAGCTGTATGAATTTCCTAATGATTCAAGATTTAAGGTGCTCCAAATGTGTAGCTTCAGTTTTCTGACCATTAGGCTTCATGTACACGATCGAATGTGTTTTGCGGTCCACAAAACATGGATACCAGCCATGTGCATCAGGCATTTTCCCGTTCCGTATGTCCCGCCATATTGTAAAAATGACTATTCTTATCCACAAATCGGAGAAGAACAGGATATGTTCTATTGTATTTTTTGCAGGGTTACATACGGCTGCATGGATGCGGACAGACGGATGACATCCATGTGCTGGCTGCATTTTTTGTGGCCCCATAAGGATTGGATCCGCCTGTGATCTGCAAAAAATACATTCAGATGTGGACCAAAAATATAATCATGTGCCTGGTGCCTTAAATGGTTGTGTAAAATCCCTCATCTTCACATGAGCACTCAGTCTTTATATATTATACCACATCTTGTGGTATCTGTATTGATTCATCCTGTCATATATCCTACAGTGTGAAGACCATGAAGAACTATGACAACAGGACCTGCGATTGGCACTGGGCTGAAGAAAAATAACATCTAGAAGACACTTGATGAGAAAGGACACTGGTCCTGGATCTCACAGATCAACGCTGGATGACTGTGAGTAAGTATACGGGCATTTGATCCAGGGACTATATCCCCACTGCCATATTTGCAGTCAGGAAGGAGTGTTTTTCCCCTTAGATCAGGACAGATTGGCAAATGTCATAAAGGGGTTTTTTCTCACCTTCCTGTGGATCAACACAGTTGCCCTTCCCCCAATTCAGCCATTCCCCTAATCAAAAGTACAATTCGGACCACCTTTTGTGGACAGATTATTTAGTAATTGATTCAGGGACTAATCTGAGTGCCATGCGTGGAGTCGGGAAGGAATTTTTCCTCATGTGAAGCTGATGGCCGAGGCTCAGTGAGGTTTTTTCGCCTTCCTCTGGATTAATAATATCTGATCCAGGGAAATAGTCTGACTGCCCTAAGCGGAGTCGGGAAGGAATTTTTCCCCCTACAGGAGGTTTTTTCGCCTTCCCCTGAATCAATAAAAATCAATGGATCTAACATATCCTTGACTTTGATTTGGTATTTACACCAAATCATCTGTCCCATCATTAATAAAATTATAAATAAAATAAAATTCTCTATTCCCCCCTATATCGTTGTGTGCCTGGTTTTATTTCCACTGACGAGCCATGTGCTGCTCAGGGCTGTATTTCACTGGTCTCCTCATATGATTACATATTAAGTTTCTGCTCTACTTTCTGTAAGTAAAAAGAGAACATACGAGTTCAAGGTAAAGAAGATTAACCTCCTAACAGTCACATTAAAATTGGAAAAACCCTCCCAGAAATGTAACTTTTTTATTTTAGATTTTTATTATGTGTCTGAAGTAAATCCTGTTGGCGCACAACTCATGGGACACAATTGCATTTTTCGTCCCTTAGTGACATAATTCATTTCATCTTAAGGACCAGTAACATTTTCCCCTTTGTGTTCCAGAAGTCATAACTTTTAACCCCTTAGTGACCACCCATACATGTTTTTATGGCGGTAACTAAGGGGCCTTAGGCTGGGCCGCCGCTTTTTTTTTTACGGGGGCACAGTCTAAGCGCTGCACGGGTGAACGCTGCACATGAAAGCTGCAGCCCTGCTCTAACAGCCCGGACCGGCAGGAGTGCCGATCCGGGCTGTTTAACACTTTACATGCTGCGGGTAATGGCCCCCGCCGCATGTAAAGTGCTGTAAGAGGGAGCAAACTCCCTCTGTCTCCTATTGGCACCCCGCAAATACGATCGCGGGGTGCCGATGTGTGTGAAGGCTGCCTGGGGTCTGATGTAGACCCCAGACCAGCCTTTAGTAATTTCCAGAAGGCTGCGCCAGAGAGGCGCAGCCTGCTGGTCAATGTTAGAATAGCATTGCCATTAAAATGCAATGCACTATAGGGATAGTGCATTGCATTTTAAAAGCAATCAAGAAGCTGTCTGTTATAGTCATAAGTGGTAAAAAAAAGAAAAAAAAAACTCATTTATTCAATTTAAAAAATCCCATAAAAAAAATTACGCATTTTTTTCTATTGAAAAGACGCTTTTCAATGAAGAAAATAGCAACAAAAAAAAATTCCCCATATGTTTGGTATTGCCGCGTCCGTAACTACCCGGACTACATAAATATCATGTAAATTATCCCCTACGGTAAACGCCGTAAAAGAAAAAAAAATGACAGAAATGCTTTTTTATTCTTAGTTGCCACCGAAAAAACGTAATAACAAGCAATCAAAAAGCGCCATTTACTCCAAAATTATATCAGTGAAAAATACAAGTCGTCCGCAAAAATCAAGTCCTCACACAACTCCATAGAAAGAAAAATAAATAAAAGAGTTATGGGTCTTGGGAAGCGGCAATACAAAAACATATATATCTTTTTTTTAAATGTTTTTTTTTGCGGAAAAGTAGTAAAATGTAAAAAGAAACTATATGTATTTGGTATCACTGTAATTGTACTGACCCAGAGAATAAAGATATTATGTTATTTATACCAAAAAATTAATGCCGTAAAATTTATAATGTAAAAACCCAGTGGCAGTATTGCTGTTTTTCTCCCTCCCAGAAAGAGTTAATAAAAGTTAATCAGAAAGTTATGTGTACCCAAAAGTGGCGCCATTAAAAACTGCAACTTGTCCTGCAAAAAACAAGCCCTCATAAAGCTATATAGACGAAAATATAAAAAAAGTTATAGCTCTTGGAACGCGACAATAAAAAAAGGAAGAAAAACGCTTGGTCAGTAAGTCCCAAAACAGGCTGGTCACTAAGGCTACTTTCACACTTGTGTTCGGAGCGGATCCGTCTGGTGTCTGTACAGACGGATCCGCTCCTATAATGCAAACGCTTGCATCCGTTCAGAACGGATCCGTCTGCATAACTGTTTTTTTCAGATCTGATTTTTCACTTTGTGAAAACTCAGATCCGACAGTATATTCTAACACAGAGGCGTTCCCATGGTTATGGGGACGCTTCAAGTTAGAATATACTAAAAGAACTGTTTACATGACTGCCCCCTGCTGCCTGGCAGGTGCTGCCAGACAGTAGGGGGCAGACCCCCCCCTCCCTCCTTTGTATTTAACTCATTGGTGGCCAGTGCGGCCGGCCCCCCCTCCCTCCCTTGTATTTAACTCATTGGTGGCCAGTGCGGCCGGCCCCCCCTCCCTCCCTTGTATTTAACTCATTTGTGGCCAGTGCGGCCGGCCCCCCCTCCCTCCCTTGTATGTAACTCATTGGTGGCCAGTGCGGCCGGCCCCCCCTCCCCTGTATTTAACTCATTGGTGGCCAGTGCGGCCGGCCCCCCCTCCCTCCCTTGTATTTAACTCATTGGTGGCCAGTGCGGCCGGACCCCCCTCCCTTGTATTTAACTCATTGGTGGCCAGTGCGGCCGCCCCCCCCCCTGTATTTAACTCATTGGTGGCCAGTGCGGCCAGCCCCCCCCTCCCCCTAATTAGAATGACCGACCCCCCCATCATCGGTGGCAGCGGAGAGTTCCGATCGGAGTCCCAGTTTAATCGCTGGGACTCCGATCGGTAACCATGGCAACCAGGACGCTACTGCAGTTCTGGCTGCCATGGTTACTTAGCAATTTTTAGAAGCATTATACTTACCTGCGATGTCTGTGACCGACCGGGCGCTCCTCCTACTGGTAAGTGAAAGGTCTGTGCTATAAGCAATGCGCCGCACAGACCTTTCACTTACCAGTAGGAGGAGCGCCCGGCCATTTACAGACATCGCAGGTAAGTATAATGCTTCTAAAATTGTTAAGTAACCATGGCAGCCAGGACTGCAGTAGCGTTCTGGATGCCATGGTTACCGATCGGAGTCCCAGCGATTAAACTGGGACTCCGATCGGAACTCTCCGCTGCCACCAATGATGGGGGGTCGGTCATTTTAATTAGGGGGGGGGAGGGAGGGGTGGCCGGCCGCACTGGCCACCAATGAGTTAAATACAGGGGGGGGGGGGGGGGGGGGGGCCGGCCGCACTGGCCGCCACCAATGAGTTAAATACAAGGGAGGGAGGGAGGGGGGGCCGGCCGCACTGGCCACCAATGAGTTAAAGAGGACCTTTCACTTGTATAAACTATGTGAACTGAGTATGCTGCCATATAGAGCGGCGCCCGGGGATCTCACTGCACTTACTATTATCCCCGGGCGCCGCTCCGTTCTCCGGTTATAGGCTTCGGTACCTTTGCTCCTTAAGTTATAGTAGGCGGGTCTTCCCTTGTCCTGTGGGCGTCTCCTTCTCCTAGGCTGCAGCGCTGGCCAATCGCAGCGCACAGCTCACAGTGCACTTGAATGAAGTGGGTACTTGTATTACACTGGACAAAGTGCAGTGTAATGAAGAGGAAGCAGCACTCACATGGAGCGCCGCCTGCTCTTCTAACAGCTGATGGGCGGGGGTGCCGGGTGTCGATCAGATATTGATGACCTATCCTGATGATAAGTCATCAATAATAATGGCTGGACAACCCTTTCAAGTGCATTTTCCAAAGCCCGATGTGAGCTCAGGCAAAACTGTTAGGTGGTTAATATCCAATATTCATCTGTATTCAGCAATTTTTTAACTGAGGACATCAGTATAGAAGATAAAAAGTTAATACCTGTAGGATTTGAGGATTTCTGTAAAGAATGAATATAATCACTATTACAGATCACAGCAGGGGCCACATTCACATTCACCTTATAATGTACCTAGGATGTTAGTAACCAGGTCACATTTATACAGAATTGTCTCTCTTCATAATGGAGATACAAGAACACAGTGGAAGAGAAGATAAAACCATCAATTCTTCTACAAAACATGGAGAGTAAATATCAGAGCCGGTATATAGAACACACTGTAGTGATGCAGGAACTTTTTATAGTAACACTTTGATAAAAATTGCTGAGTAAAGCATTCTTACCAACATTTGTTTTGATTTGGGGCATTATGCACAGACACACCACAAACAAGGTCCAGAATGGCTACTTCTGGGTGTGGATTACATAAATCCCACCCAGAATTTGCTGGGATCCTCTCTGAAAATTTGCTACACGAGCAACATTTGGCCTGGTGTTGTCCTGTCAAAAAACAGCCCATGGGGCACTTTGGAGAAATGGCCGCACCACTGGTTCTACACCCAAATCTATGTGACGCTGAGCTGTTGGTGTATCCGAAATGAAGACTAGAGGGTTCCGCTACCATACATTATGCCACCCCACATCATTATCACCAGTGGGACTGGTGTGATGTTCCCTTGTGAAGGCCTCTTCATGGCATTGTCCACATGGTTTCCAGAGGCTGTTGTTGCCTCCAAGACAAAAGTGGGACTCATTAATGAAGAGGATAGACCTCCATTCCAGGCTCCATTGTCATCTTCTTGTGCACCATGCTAGCATTTGAGAGCGTAACAAGATGGAACACCTGTAGCTGGACGTCTGGCTCCAAGCCCAATGTCGTGCAAATGTCTTCTGATGGTTTGTGCAGACACTGTTTGCCACCCTAGGCTTGGGATGTGATGTCCAATTGCACTGGCATTGCAGAATGGATCACTACATGCCTTTTTTTTAAGACAATCAGTCCGTGCAGCGGTTCACCTCTGTGCACCTCTTGCTGTCATTCCAGTTCATAGTTATTCGCCCAACCACAGGACACACAACGTTGAACAGTCTAGGCGTGTAGTGATCTGCCAGAGTGATAAACCAAAGTCTCTTAGTTCAAAAGATTTTGTCCCTAACTGGCATGTCAACGAACAGGAGACAACGCACAATCATCTCACATGACTTTTGAGGTTACATGGGGCTAAAAAAAACTTTGCTCTAAATCTGACTTTTATGCCCTTCCCCTACATGTCAATTTTAGTGCTGAGGAGTGTATCTGATTTAGTATTATCTTAGAGTATTGGACCCTTTTTAAAATATAGCTTTTATTAATTCTATCTAAAAAGATAATAAATCACCCTGTGATATCTGGGTGACCTTAGGAAAGTGAGGACAAGATGCCGCCCAGCTACCACCGTGAATAGGTGAGTTTGATGCCGTATAGATAGAACAGATTCCACACGGGCACTTATGAGAGTGGTAATAGATATAGGTTAGGGGAAGGCTAGGGCACTTGAATAGGTGCTGGGGGTAGCTCTCTCCCTGTGCCAGCCCTAGATACACCTTTGCCCAGGGATAATCCCTTATGGTGGGATCTCCCTGTCCCCGTACCTGCCCTGTCTAGCCCTGTAGAACCCTATATGTTAAATATGATGTCAATGGTATTTTCTAACCCCGACGCATTTCCCCACTAGTGTTCATCAGGGGGTCGGTTAGAGATAGATAATTCATGTAAATAACATCTTAAATCAAACCAAATAACCACTTTTTGGTTGCTCTGGAAATATAACAGATGAGACATGTATTTCTGGGATCGAACCCTTGGATTTTCTGCAGGAACGCAACCCTTGTCATTCAATAGGGCTAATCGTCTGCGTTTCCACCCAACACAACATGGATTTCCAGAATTGTGTCAAACTCCCTTTACACGTCTGGTATATGAATTTCACGCAGATGTGGGTGCAGAATCTGCGCCAAAATCAACATGAGCTCTGATCTGACACGTGAAAATCCCACATCTAGGTTCATTGCAGCGGGACTGTTGTTGCTTTTATGTGGGTAAAATATTCAAATGTGTTAGGCCAGTTCACACAACTGATTTTAAAGAACAAGTTAAAAAATCAGCGCAGAATCTGCGTGTTTTTTTTAGTACAAAAAACACAAGGTTTTTTTAGCACAAAAAACACAAGGTTTTTGTGTGGTTTTTGATGCATCTTTCTTTTTAACAAATGAGTGTTCGCTTCAATACAAAGCTGATCTGTGCATAAAAATGCACAAACAATGCATTTACATGGAGCGGTTTTATTCAGCTTCCTATTCATTTCAATGGGAGATTCAGCAATGGTTCTGCCCCATTATAGGGTGCCATGCTTCCAGGGCCGTCTTTAATATTGATTGGACCCTGGGCAAAAATTTACTTAAAAAGTCCGCTGGTAAATTGCCCTGAACCAGTGCCTTTAGAGCCGTCTCGGCTACTAGAGCCCTGTCTGGTTCATCATGGAGGGTACCCAGGGCCTGAAAGAACCCCTCCACAGAATATAAACAACTGGCGCCAGCAGGTAAAGAGAACGCCCAGTCCTGGGGTTCACCCTGTAATCGGGAAATGATAATGCCCACGCGTTAACTCTCGGGGCCAGAGGACACGGGGCGCAAACGGAAGTAAAGTTTGCAACTCTCCTTAAAAGAGAGAAACTTCTTCCGGTCTCCAGAAAAGGGTTCTGGGAGCTTAATCTGGGGCTCAAAATGCGGACTGGAGGCCTGAGGAGTGGAAGAACCTTGCCCTAACTCAAAAGAACTGAGTTTTTCCCCTAACTCCTGCACCCTCTGCGTCAAATTAGAGACATGGCCAGTCAGGGTCACCAGAGGATTCATAATACAGTGGTTATTGGGCCTGGTATTCTGTAACGGTCGCGTACACACACACAGGGGGGAGGGAAGTGACCACTGCGCTCCACCCTTACCCCTGGCCCTGCCTACTTGCCTCACGAGTCCTAATGACAGGGGACAACTGGACTGCAATCCCTAACTTGGAATAAGTGCAGGGATGACAGACAGACAAACAACAGGACGTGAACGGACCGAGTCAATACCAGGAAAGCTACAAAGTACAAATGGAGCAAGCAGAGAATTGTCAGGAGAAGCCGGGGTCATAAATACCAGGAGAGACGTGAAGTACCAAAGGAGTCAGCAGAGGAACGTCAGGAGGAGGCCGGGGTCAGAATACCAGGATAGCAGCAAAGTACACAAGGAGCAGGCAGAGGATCGTCAGGAATTCAGCAGGAGGTAAGTACGCCAGGAAAGACCAAATCACAGGTGGAACCTAAATTAACAGGCAATTAACAGGCAACCTGTGACCAGCAGGCTGCCTGTATTTATAGTGGGGAGTGATGGTCATGTGACGTGGCCAGCGTCACATGACTGACAGACCAACCAGTCGAGCACCGAGTGATCAGCTCGGCGCTCAAGGCAGACTAGGAGCAGGGAGCCACCCAGCTAGTAAAGCCGCCCTGGGAATGAGGTCAAACACAGATCCTCATTCCCAAAGCTAAGCAACAGGTCTGCGGGCAATGATAGTTCTGTATTCAGGAAGGATCATGCCTCAGAAGAATATCTTCTTGTCACCGTATGAGATATTCTTGGGCTATATTATCTAGGACAGGGCTATACAGTATTATCTCCAACAGGCCCAGATACTGTATTTCTGATATCTACTACCTATTGTTATGGTATGTGGCTTCTGACCCATGAGGATCAGAGACACCAAGGTGGGGAAGTGGGCTATACTTCGTACAAGATACAGGCTGTACTAGTAATCAGGAGAGAGGTTGTGGTCTTGGACAAGTTTGTGGAGATCTGTAATACAGTCTAGAATTTATAGTTCATTTAGAGAGGAGCAGTGGAGACAAGCTGCTAGTGTGACATCTGTATGGGAGTCCTATAAAACCAACTAATTGCTGTAGATAACTAAGTGTGTGATTCCCTTCCAGATGTGAATTCAGTGGCTTTACCTTTCCACAAACTATTGATGATTGGGCAGGTGTTAAGAGACATAAGGAAAATGTTGAATTACTGATTTGATCATTTCAAAATTAGTGAAGCGTTTGAAGGAGAAACCAAATGAAGGCACACCGACCAATACGAATACATCTGAAACTAAAGGGAAACACAATGAGAATCTTCAGTCTCTGCATTGTGCTGCTTATTGGACTTCTGAGGGTTAACCCCTTAAGGACACGGCCATATTTCAACTTAAGGACCAGGCCATTTTTTGCAAATCTGACCAGTGTCAATTTAAGTGGTGATAACTTTAAAACGCTTTGACTTATCCAGGCCATTCTGAGATAGTTTTTTCGTCACATATTGTACTTCATGACACTGGTAAAATGGAGTAAAAAAAAAATCTTTTTTATTTATAAAAAAAATACCAAATTTGCCAAAAATTTGCACATTTCCAAGTTTCAATTTCTCTACTTCTATAATACATAGTAATACCTACAAAAATAGTTATTAATTTACATTCCCCATATGTCTACTTCATGTTAGGATCATTTTGGGAATGATTTTTTTTATTTTTGGGGGCCTTTACAAGGCTTAGAAGTAAATCTTGAAATTTCTCCGAAATTTTCAAAAACCAACTTTTTAAGGACCACTTCAGGTCTGAAGTCACTTTGTGAGGCTTACATAATAGAAACCACCCAAAAATGACCCCATTCTAGAAACTACACCCCTCAAGGTATTCAAAACTGGTTTTACAAACTTTGTAAACCCTTTAGGTGTTCCACAAGAATTAATGGAAAATAGAGATACAATTTCAAAATTTCACTTTTTTGGCAGATTTTCTATTTTAATAATTTTTTTTCCAGTTACAAAGCAAGGGTTAACAGCCAAACAAAACTCAATATTTATGGCTCTGATTCTGTAGTTTACAGAAACACCCCATATGTGGTCGTAAACCGCTGTACGGGCACACGGCAGGGCGCAGAAGGAAAGGAATGCCATACGGTTTTTGGAAGGCAGATTTTGCTGGACTGGTTTTTTGACACCATGTCCCATTTGAAGCCCCCCTGTCGCACCGCTAGAGTAGAAACTCCAAAAAAGTGACCCCATTTTAGAAACTACACCCCTCAAGGTATTCAAAACTGGTTTTACAAACTTTGTTAACTCTTTAGGTGTTCCACAAGAATTAATGGAAAATAGAGATACAATTTCAAAATTTCACTTTTTTGGCAGATTTTCTATTTTAATAATTTTTTTTCCAGTTACAAAGCAAGGGTTAACAGCCAAACAAAACTCAATATTTATGGCTCTGATTCTGTAGTTTACAGAAACACCCCATATGTGGTCGTAAACCGCTGTACGGGCACACGGCAGGGCGCAGAAGGAAAGGAATGCCATACGGTTTTTGGAAGGCAGATTTTGCTGGACTGGTTTTTTGATACCATGATCCATTTGAAGCCCCCCCTGATGAACCCCTAGAGTAGAAACTCCATAAAAGTGACCCCATTTTAGAAACTACAGGATAGGGTGGCAGTTTTGTTGGTACTAGTTTAGGGTACATATGATTTTTGGTTGCTCTATATTACACTTTTTGTGAGGCAAGGTAACAAGAAATAGTTGTTTTGGCACAGTTTTTTGTTGTTGTTATCTACAACATTCATCCGACAGGTTAGATCATGTGGTATTTTTATAGAGTAGGTTGCCATGGACACGGCGATACCTAATATGTATGCTATTTTTTTTATTTATGTAAGTTTTACACAATGATTTCATTTTTGAAATAAAAAATATCATGCTTTAGTGTCTCCATAGTCTGAGAGCCATAGTTTTTTCAGTTTTTAGGCGATTATCTTAGGTAGGGTCTCATATTTTGCGGGATGAGATGACGGTTTGATTGGCACTATTTTGGGGTTCGTATGACTTTTTGATCGCTTGCTATTACTCTTTATGTGATGTAAGGTTACAAAGAATTTATTTTTTTACACCGTTTTTATTTTTTAACGGTATTCACCTGAGGGGTTAGGTCATGTGATATTTTTATAGAGCAAGTTATTACAGACGCGGCAATACCTAATATGTATACTTTTTATTTATTTATGTAAGTTTTACACAATGATTTCCTTTTTGAAACAAAAAAAATCATGTTTTAGTGTTTCCATAGTATTAGAGCCATAGTTTTTTCAGTTTTTGGGCGATTATCTTGGGTAGGGTATGATTTTTGCGGGATGAGATGATGGTTTTATTGGCACTATTTTGGGGTGTGTGTGACTTTTTGATCGCTTGCTATTACACTTTTTGTGATGTAAGGTGACAAAAAAAAAAAAAATTTTTCTTTTTTACGGTATTCACCTGAGGGGTTAGGTCATGTGATAATTTATAGAGCAAGTTATTACGGACGCGGCGATACCTAATATGTATACTTTTTTTATTTATGTAAGTTATACACAATAATATCATTTTTGAAAAAAACAAAAAATCATGTTTTAGTGTCTCCATAGTCTGAGAGCCATGGTTTTTATTTATTTTTTTGGGCCATTGTCTCATGTAGGGGCTCATTTTTTGCGGGATGAGGTGATGGTTTGATTGGTACTATTTTGGCGTACATACGACTTTTTTGATCACTTTTATTACCTTTTTTGGGAAGTAAGGTGGGCAAAATTTAAATTTCATCATAGTTTTTATTTTTTATGGCGTTCACCATATGGGGAAAGTAACATGACTGTTTTATAGATCAGGTCGTTACGGACGCGGTGGTATCAAACATGTGTAGGGAATTATATTTTTTTCATTTTTAATCAGTGATAAATGTGTTTTTTTATTTTTACATTTTTTTTAACTTTTATTTGACCCAGACCCACTTGGTTCTTGAAGATCCAGTGGGTCTGATGTCTGTATAATACAGTACAGTACACTATATAGTGTACTGTACTGTATTTTCACTTTACAAAGTCTGATTAGACTTCTGCCTTTAGCAGAAGTCTGATCAGCACCATGGACAGATGGACGCCTGTGAAGGCGTTCGGTTGCCATTGTAACCATCACTCGCTGCCACAGCAGAGCAGTGGGTGATGGGAAGGGAGGGGGGCCCACTCCCTCTCCCATTGGGGGCTGAAAAGGCACAGCAGCCCCCGATGTGAGAGAGAGGGAGCTCCCTCCCTGTTAACCTCTTGCAACAGCGGTCCCTACGGACCGCGGCATGTAAGGGGTTAAACGCCTGACATCTGTGCCAACACAGATGTCAGGCGTTTCAAGCAGAGTGTAAGCAATGTGCTGACACTCTGCAAACCGCTCGGCCATCCTGAGAGAGGGGTCGGGCGGATGATCGCGTGCCTGCCAGCCCCCCCAGAACCGCCCTAATGATCGCACCCACCCCCCGCTGCACCCGCCGGCACATAACACAGAGGGATGCAGGGGGGGGGGTTAAACATAAAATAAAGGCATTTTGAAGTTTCTGAAGCCCGCGGTCTGTGACCGCGAGGATCAGAAACCTCCCGAAAGCGCTGCAAACCGCAGGTCTGAATTGACCTGCGGTTTGCAGCGATCGCCGACACGAGGGGGTCACGCATTTAGCCAAGGTGCCTGCTCAATGATTTGAGCAGGCACCGGGTTCCGATCACCGCCCACCGCGGTGATCGGAACTACACAGGACGTTGTCATGCCCTGCTCAGGTTATACGTGTGTAGTTTTTTTTGTTTTGGAGTTGAGCTGTATCGCCTCCCTTCAGGTGCACTGGGGAAAGAAAGAAAGAAAGAAAGAAAGATTTGCTGTATCTGCTCTGTGACAAGATAAGTTGGTTTTGTTTTCTTGTGTGTGTCCTGTCTAGGCTGTTAGAGAGATGCCTGCCTCCTCCAGGTCTGAGGAAGCAAGCTGTCTGTTTCCCCCTGTCCCCATCTTAGGGATTTTAGGGGATCTTCAGCCTTAGGCACGGGGGCACGTTTATTCCCACCTCTAGGCTCTGAACGTGGGCACAGAAGTCTAGGGAGAGCTGGTAGGGATTTGTAAGGAGGTGACCTTTATCCCCAGCTTCTGGCATAGACACGTTTGTGGATTTCTGTTGTATCTTGTATCCTGTCCAGCGTGACAGACGTACAGGTACGCCCTGTGCCCTTAAGTACCGGGACATCAGGGCGTACCTGTACGCCCTGTGTCCTTAAGGGGTTAAAGGACATTTAGGACAATACATTTATTACTCTTCACATGGCTACTGTAAAAATTATCAATTTGATTGTTTGATATGTACAAATTGTTCAATGATTCCAATATTATGTTTTCTATTCCTGTTACTGAGGAGGAGCTGATGACACCATATTGCTGGAATTTTATACTGTACAATGTGAATAAGTGGGTGTTAGGCTTATTAGTGTTACTGATTTATAATGATGTCTATATAACATATGTATTTTCAGGTTTAGCTGCATATAGATTAGGAATATTAGTAGGTTTCGTAGAAGTATTGTGGTTGTGCAGGCCAGACTCTTTGGAACTTCACTTCCGATTCCAGTTTGGTAAACAATACTGATCTGTGTAAAAAAAAGTATGGAGAGATTTTGTAACCTCATTAACATGGAGTGAAGATCCAGAAGAGAAAGGTCTCAAAGTCACAGAAAAGAGGGAATTTAATATGTTATTCTAATGATGGGAATGGGCAAAGGTTGGGAACAAACACACAATGTAAGTTGGTCAAATATGAGAGATATTTGAGTCAAGGGACTGCTGTACTAATGGATGTATATTGGCAATGTGGTAGTCTGGCGTATACCAGACTCCCTGGAGACTGGTCAGGTGTGTGCTCAATGGTTAAATTAATCCACCCCTTGTTGGTAATCCCTAAGCATGCATGAGTTCCAGGTGAGCGTGTGCGAATCAAGAGAAATCCATATTTCGCTCCAGAGGAGGTTCCAGATGATTTTAAAATCTTTTCAAAAGCCAAAATGTTTTTTTGCAAGTTAGCTGACTCCTGGAGTACAAGCAGCAGCAAATGCGAAATGGATCCAGAAAAACAGGTATGAGCTATTAGAGTTTATAAATATTACAGATGAGGCCTTGAATGCCATGAAGGAGGAGCTCAGAGGTCTGAGATTGACAACGGTACAGAACCGATATGCTCTCGACATGATTCTCGCTTCTCAAGGAGGAGTTTTTGCAGTTATTGGAGACTCTTGCTGTACTTTCATCCTAGCGAATGATGAGCAAATTGGGACTCTTGTTAGGGCCATCGAGCACCTCCATTCCTTGAATAAACAAATGATTGATGAAGCTGGAGCTACAGGTGACTGGTTCTCAGGGTGATCTTTGAATCTTCCATCATCTTGGTTCTTTCCATTACTGAAGACTGTCATGCTTGTATGTGCTCCAGTACTGTTATTGTGTCTTGTAGGCCTATTGTTGTTTTTGTGTTGCAAAAATCTGTTCTTGAAAGCCACCATGATGCTCACCTACGCACCTGTTGCTACAGAGGAAGTCAAGGATCAGGATTGTGAAGTTTGTTAATTGGATGAGGAGAACATCATATATTGAATTGCAGAAAGCCAGAGACATTGTGCGTAGTATAAATGTCAGTATCTGTGTGTGTGTGTGTGTGTATGTGTTGGGAAAACCAACAACAGGGGGGAATGAAGGAGAAAAGGAAAAATATATAGTATAATGCGCCTGATTATACCAGACACTACATTCCCAAATCTTATGTGTGTGTACACATTCCTAAGATGGGGGGTAGGCTCACTTGGGTGAGGGGCTATAGATTAGATGAAGCAAGCATTGGTAATGAATAACAGATGTTGGCCAAGAAGAACCTGAAGCAAGCACGCATTATCCATATATGGAGATGTCCAATGGGGTTGTAGAGAGAGTTTAACCTATCCAATGAGGATAAGACAAGTATGTAAAGTTTAGGTTATGTGTATAAGGTGAGTGTGGGCCTCTCCCCCTTTGAGCATTTTCCTTTGTGCGATTGAAGCTGTTAATGCTCCCGGCTAGCCGCAATAAACCTTATTCTTCCTGAAGAATGCATTTTCTGAGTGGTTTTCCACAACAGTTCCGTATTTTACCAATATCCTTTCTTATGAAAATACTAAAGGAACTGCAATCTATTATATCTAAATATATATGGCTAGACAAGAATCCGAAAGTCCAAGCTGAAGTGCTATACTTACCGCTCTCCAGAGGGGGGTTAGGGTGCCCGTCTATTGTGAGATATTATAGAGCCTGCATATTTGAACCGCTTAGATTTCTATGGAAAGGTGAGGAGGACAGACCGTGGATCTTCATTGAGAAACATCTAATGGGAACATGTAATCCATCATCATTCTTTTACTTCCATTCAGTGACAGAACTCAAGCCTAAAACACACCTCTCCCCTACAACTGATGCAGATTTAGAACTATGGAACTTATTAACCACCAAACTGAAAGTCATCGATGTGGATTTCTATAAGGTCCACCTAAAAGTATTGGAGAGGTGTATTCCAGATTTAAATCTTAAACTATGGGTTCACGCCGGCATTAAATATATAGAGGACTTATTTGAAAATGCTGATTTATTACCCTTTAGTATACTTCGAGATAACTATGATATACCCAATAAGGAATTTTACAAGTACCTGCAGATAAGACACCTGTTATCGAAGAAAATGTCTCCACTGCCTGATTCTTCAAAACTTTCTCATTTACTATATAGCTCTTCCCATCATCTCAGGACATTGTCCCTATCATATAACTATATGTTAGAAGCCATGGATGACCCCTTAGCTTCATATCGTCGTAAATGGGAAAAAGACATGAACAGCTCTATCACTCCAGATCAATGGCAAGCGTCTTTCTCAGTTGCACCCAGCTTATCTAAGTGTATGAACCACCTAGAAAACTCAAGAAAGATTCTATACAGATGGTATCTTTCTCCGTCCAGGCTAAATAACTTATATCCTGGTACGTCTAATAAATGTTGGAGGCAGACATGATTCATGTATGGTGGGATTGTAAAGAGATTAAAGCTCTTTGGTTAGCTATCAACAACCTACTGACGCAGGTATGTGGAGTTACAATATATCTCTCTCAGTACAACAAGCCCTTTTGTCAGTAGACTTAGGGTACTTTCACACTAGCGTTTTTCTTTTCCGGCATAGAGTTCCGTCCTAGGGGCTCAATACCGGAAAAGAACTGATCAGTTTTATCCCCATGCATTTTGAATGAAGAGCAATCCGTTCAGGATGCATCAAGATGTCTTCAGTTCATTCTTTTTGCCTTTTCAGGACGGAGATAATACCGCAGCATGCTGCCGTTTTGTCTCCGTCCAAAATTCCGGAACACTTTTTTCCCATTGACATGCATTAATGCCGGATCCGGCCCTGAGTGTTCCGGCAAAACGGATCCGGCATTGCGGTCTGCGCACGCTCAGACCGAAAAAAAATGTGAAAAAAATAAATGCCGGATCCGTTTTTCCGGATCAGGATCCTGATACGTCTGACAAATGCCGTCAGTTTGCGTCCGTATTGCTGGATCCGGCGGAATCCTGCCTGACGGAATCCTCTGCCGCAAGTGTGAAAGTACCATTAGATTCCGTTTCCATACGAGATCAGAACGGTGATTATTTATGTAATAATTGCTGTCAGATTAAAAATAGCTAGCTACTGGAAGAAATCAAATTCCCCTCCATTTGCCGAAGTCATAGCCAAAAATAAAATACCCCAGTTCATTAACCCCTTCTACCCTGGGCCAGTTTTCACCTTCCTGCCCAGGTAATTTTTTGCAAATCTGACATGTGTCACTTTATGTGCTGATAACTTTAAAACACTTTTTCTTATCCAGGCCATTCTGAGACTGTTTCCTCGTCACATATTGTACTTCATGACAGTGGTAAAAATGAGTAAAAAAAATGTCATATTCACAAAAAAAAATACCAAATTTATCAAAAATTTTAGCAAATTTCTATTCCTCTACTTTTATAATAGATAGTAATACCTCCAAAAATAGTAATTACTTTACATTCCCCATATGTATACTTTATGTTTGGATCATTTTGAAAATTAAATTATTTTTTTTTTGGGACATTAGAAGGCTTAGAAGTTTAGAAGCAAATTTTTTAATTTTTAACATTTCCAAAACCCAATTTTTTCAGGACCAGTTCAGTTATGAAGTCACTTTCTGGGGCTTACATATTAGAAACCATCCATAAATTACCCCCATTTTATGGTTCAATAAGATTTTATTATTATTATTATCAATTACAATCATAAGAGAACATCACAAATTGCAGTATACATACCGCATACAAAGATACATTGCGACATGCAATCATGAACAGCAGTACAGCATAAAGGACAAGGTATAAGCATGTATCTGTATCTGTATAACAAAAAGTCAGCGGAAACAAAGGCCCTAAAGGGCTTAATAAGGCCTCAAACAGGTGATGTATAGGCCAATAATTCTAGACAAACTTGACATAAAAGGGGGGAAGACAGGGTGACACACAAGAGGAGGGGAGGGGGGGGGGGGGAAATCATAGGTCATAACTAGAGAATAGCTAGGTACTATTAAGGAGGAGAATCAGGGAGAACCCCAGATGCCAACCAAACCGAAAACGACATAGATGATCTAAACCTGGACCATGGCTCCCAACTCCTAAGAAACGCCGGAATCTTGTTGTGATCAGAGGCATACATCTCTTCCCTGTGTAACAGCTCATCCAGTGCAGAGGCCCAAGTGATCCTTTTCAAACTCTCGGTTGACTTCCAATTGCGTGGGATAATTTGCCTCATGGCCAGCATAAAGAGCCGCAATGAACCTTTCTTAACATGTGAGATCCGCCCCGGGAAAATAGAAAGCAGAGCGATGGAAGGGGAAAATTCTATGGAGGCCCGGAATAGAAAATTATAAAGCTTGAAGACATCTTTCCATAATGGGTTAAGCCTCGGACAATCCCACCATATATGGGTCATAGTCCCCCTAGCACCATGGCATCGCCAACATAGTTCAGAAACCGAGGGGTAGAACCGATGCAGTTTCTCCGGTGTCCGATACCATCTGGTAAGTATTTTATAATTGAGTTCTTGTAAATTACACGATATAGAGGTCTTATGCGATTACCCCCATTTTAGAAACTACACCCCTCAAGCTATTTAAAACTGATTTTTACAAACTATGTTAACCCTTTAGGTGCCCCACGAGAATTAAAGTAAAATGGGAATGAAATTTCAAAATTTTAATTTTTTTTAGCAGATTTTAAATTGTAATCTATTTTTTCTTCAACACATCAAGGGTTAACAGCCTAACAAAACTCAAAATATATTACCCTGAATCTGGAGTTTACAGAAGCAAACCATGTGTGCTCAAAAACTGATGTATGGGCGCACAACATGATTCAGAGTGGAAGGAGCACCATATGGCTTTTGGAGAGCGGATTTAGCTGGAATGGTAATTGGGAGCTAGGATGCATATGAAAACACCCTAAGGTGGCCCTACAATGGAAACCCCCAAAAAGTGACCCCATTCCGGAAACTACACCCCTCAATATTTCAAGGTGTGTAGTGAGCACTTTGACCCATCAGGCGTTTCACAGAATTAGGAAACGCTTGGCTGTGAAAATGAAAAATTTAAATTTTTTCCCCAAAAAGTTACTTTACACCCACATTTTTCACTTTCACAAGGGGTAACCGGACAAAGGGCACCCCACATTTTGTTCCCCATTTCCCCCCCAATACGCCAACACCCCATATGTGCTCAAAAAATGATGTATGAGCGCATGGCAGGGCTCTAGAGTCAAACAGCTAAATATGGATTTTGCTGACCTGAATTGGCAGACATGGATTTTAAGTGCCATGTCGCATTAAATAAATTCCTGAGGTCCCCAGAAATGAAAAACCCCAAAAAGTGACACCACTTATGAAAAAGCACCCCCGTACGAACATTTTAAGTGGTAGAAAGGGTACTTATCAGCAAACAGGTGTCTCACAAAAGACAGATATACTTGAGAAAGCATTTCAAACCACTCATTTGTAAAAATGAAAAATTACTAGCAGACCCCAATTTTTCACTTTCACAAGGGGTTAAAGGAGAAAATGCACCCCAGTATATGTTCCCCATTTTCTCCCCTTTTCGCAAACACCCCATATGTGCTTGTAGCCTGCTGTATTGGCGCACAGCAGGCCTCTACAGGCAAAGTGCAAAATATGGTTTTTGCAGGCCTGAATTGGCAGACATGGATTTTAGGTGCCATGTGGCAATAAATAAATTTCCTGAGGTCCCCATAAATGAAAAACCCCAAGAAGTGACCCCATTTTGGAAAGAGCACCCCTGTACGAATATTTTAAGGGGTGGTAAGGGCACTTTTGACCTAACAGTTGTCTCAAAGAAAAGAATATGTAGTGGCTGTTGGAAAGTGGATATGCAAGCGAGGTGGACTAAATCAGGGATATAAAGTGGAAATATTACAGGGAGCATAAAGGATAAAATTAAAAATCCATGGATGAGTGATAAATTCGGAAACAATCATTTATGCAGAGGCCAGGTTTATCTGGGAAGGGGGGAGCGGTTGTCATTTTGGATAGTGGCGTTTATAAGTCCCAAATATTGCTAATGCTGAGTGATCCGGATGTACAGTACAGACCAAAAGTTTGGACACACCTTCTCATTCAAAGAGATTTCTTTATTTTCATGACTATGAAGGCATCAAAACTATGAATTAACACATGTGGAATTATATACATAACAAACAAGTGTGAAACAACTGAAAATATGTCATATTCTAGGTTCTTCAAAGTAGCCACCTTTTGCTTTGATTACTGCTTTGCACAATCTTGGCATTCTCTTGATGAGCTTCAAGAGGTAGTCCCCTGAAATGGTCTTCCAACAGTCTTGAAGGAGTTCCCAGAGATGCTTAGCACTTGTTGGCCCTTTTGCCTTCACTCTGCGGTCCAGCTCACCCCAAACCATCTCGACTGGGTTCAGGTCCGGTGACTGTGGAGGCCAGGTCATCTGGCGCAGCACCCCATCACTCTCCTTCATGGTCAAATAGCCCTTACTTTCAAAGTTTTCCCAATTTTTCGGCTGACTGACTGACCTTCATTTCTTAAAGTAATGATGGCCACTCGTTTTTCTTTACTTACTGCTTTTTTCTTGCCATAATACATATTCTAACAGTCTATTCAGTAGGACTATCAGTTGTGTATCCACCTGACTTCTCCTCAACGCAACTGATGGTCCCAACCCCATTTTTAAGGCAAGAAATCCCACTTATTAAACCTGACAGGGCACACCTGTGAAGTGAAAACCATTTCATCGGACTACCTCTTGAAGCTCATCAAGAGAATGCCAAGAGTGTGCAAAGCAGTAATCAAAGCAAAAGGTGGCTACTTTGAAGAACCTAGAATATGACATATTTTCAGTTGTTTCACACTTGTTTGTTATGTATATAATTCCACATGTGTTAAATAATAGTTTTGATGCCTTCAGTGTGAATCTACAATTTTCATAGTCATGAAAATAAAGAAAACTCTTTGAATGAGAAGGTGTGTCCAAACTTTTGGTCTGTACTGTATATAGGGCACTCCAGGACAACCCGCTCCACTCTTTTCAGAAGAAACTTGCAGATTTATTATCCATTGGCCTTAATTCTGTCTGTTTATTGCAAAAAGAAAAGGATTATATTTATGTTACCTGCCCGGTCAGCCCTATTTTTCATGCTCTGCCGAAAATCCACAAAGATGTGTTTCCTCCACCAATGCGGCCCATTGTGGCGGGTATAGGTAGCTTTTCAGAACGTTTGTCTGAATGGGTAGATTCGCTATTGCAACCTCTCATTCCCCTCATCCCTGGTTTCATAAAAGACACTGGATCTGTGTTACAGGCCATGTCGTCTTTCCAATTTAGAGAGGATTATGTTTGGATTGCTGCAGACGTGGTGTCACTTTATACGAATATACCACATGAATTGGCGCTGAGATCTCTGTGTTGGTTCCTTAATACCTATAGCAACTATACCTGTGAATTGCAAGAATTTTTGGAGATGTCGGTCAGCTTTCTCTTGAAACATAATTTCTTTATGTTCAATGGATGTTATTATTTGCAGGTATCGGGGGTGTCGATGGGGGCTAAGTTCTCTCCCTCCATTGCTAATATATTTATGGCATGGTGGGAGAGGAGCTTCCTCCTCATCGACACCCACCCTTTCTGCGATCGCTTGCAGTGGTATGGGCGCTTCATCGATGACCTGCTGTTTGTATGGTCTGGGGATGTGGCGTCCATACCACTGTTTGGCGAATACATTGATTCATGTGTACCCTCTATTTCTTTCACGTTGCATTTTGACACCAGGTCGGTTTCCTTTTTGTATCTAAAATTGAGCAGTGATTCTGCTAGTTCTAGTGTGAACACCTCCACTTTTAGGAAAGAGCTAGCTGGCAATACTATTTTGCATGCATCATCATGTCACCCGCCACATGTAATATACAACATTCCAAAAGACGAGCTGATCCGTACCAGGCGTAACTGTTCGGACATTTCGTCTTTTGAACAGGAAAGTAATAAGATTGTGAATAGATTGGCTCTTAGAGCCTATTCACGGAATCATTCAGAGTTTGGACCGCAAATCTTTGATCTTTCCTGATACAAACTCCACGGATACAGCGGGCAACAGCAAAGTGAATAGCCACACTCCCATTACGTTTGTCACTCAGTACAGTGGCGAATACAGGGAAATATGCAAAATTATTAAAAAACATCTACCAGTCCTCAGCTTTGATGAGAAGTGGTCAGAAATAATAGCGGGAGGTATTAGATGTGCTGCAAAAAAAGCTCCCACATTAGGCAGTCTCATCAGTCCCAGTTTATACAAAGAGAAAAGTAATGTGACACTGACCTGGCTTTCAACGAAGGGGAGCTATAAGTGCGGGCACAATAGATGCATTTGTTGTGATTATTTTCAAGTAAGCCAGTTCTTTTATTCTATGGCTAATGGCAAAAAAAATTGTATTAATAGCTACTTGAATTTCAACACAAAAAATGCCATCTACTTAGTGACCTGCCAAATGTGCAGGTTGCAATATGGAGGCTGCACTTCCAACCAAATAAAATCGCGAATCCGTAAACACATATCGGATATTCCCCATTACAGAAATCGCAACGTATCTGCAGTTAGTGAACATTTTGCAGTTATACATGGTGGTGAAGTGACCCATTTGAGAGCCCAAGGCATTGAAAGGGTCTTTATTCCAGCCAGAGGTGGTGACCTGAGGAGAAAGCTGCTTAATAGAGAGGCTCATTGGATGTTTTTACTAGCCACGCGATATCCTGAAGGTCTGAACAAGAGACATGATCTCATATTACAATATTAATTTCACGTTTGCCTGCCATTGATGTTTTTTACACATTGCCAATTTTAAACATTGTCATTATGTTTTTCAATATATTTAATGTGTATCTTTTCATGTGTATTTCAAGTGTGTCTTTTCCTCCCTCCCCTCCCTTCATGGTTGACACATGTTCTGAGTCAGTTTAATCAGGACATGTGAATGATTGGGGTGTCAGGTGTGGACTAGCCCTTTTAGGCCTCATGCACACGACCGTTGTGTGCATCCGTGGCCGTTGTGCCGTTTTCCGTTTTTTTTCGCGGACCCATTGACGTTCAATGGGTCCGTGGAAAAATCGGAAAATGCACCGTTTTGCAGCCGAGACCGTGATCCGTGTATCCTGTCCGTCAAAAAAATATGACCTGTCCTATTTTTTGGACGGACAACGGTTCACGGACCCATTCAAGTCAATGGGTCCGTGAAAGAACACGGATGCACACAAGATTGGCATCCGTGTCCGTGATCCGTGGCCGTAGGTTACTTTAATACAGACGGATCCGAAGATCCGTCTGCATAAAAGCTTTTTCAGAGCTGAGTTTTCACTTCGTGAAAACTCAGATCCGACAGTATATTCTAACACAGAGGCGTTCCCATGGTGATGGGGACGCTTCAGGTTAGAATATACTAAAAGAACTGTGTACATGACTGCCCCCTGCTGCCTGGCAGGTGCTGCCAGGCAGCAGGGGGCAGCCCCCCCCCCCGTAGTTAACACATTGGTGGCCAGTGCGGCCGCCCCTTCCCTCCCTCCCCTGTAGTTAACTCATTGGTGGCCAGTGGGCCCCCCTCCCTCCCCTGTAGTTAACTCGTTGGTGGCCAGTGCGGCCAGCCCCCCTCCCTCCCCCTCCTAATTAAAATCTCCCCCCCTATCATTGGTGGCAGCGGAGAGTATCGATCGGAGTCCCAGTTTAATCGCTGGGGCTCCGATCGGTAACCATGGCAACCAGGACGCTACTGCTGTCCCGGTTGCCATGGTTACTTAGCAATTTGTAGAACCATTATACTTACCTGCGAGCTGCGATGTCTGCGTCCGGCCGGGAGCTCCTCCTACTGGTAAGTGACAGGTCATTAAGCAATGCGCCGCACAGACCTGTCACTTACCAGTAGGAGGAGCTCCCGGCCGGACGCAGACATCGCAGCTCGCAGGTAAGTATAATGGTTCTACAAATTGCTAAGGAACCATGGCAACCGGGACAGCAGTAGCGTCCTGGTTGCCATGGTTACCGATCGGAGCCCCAGCGATTAAACTGGGACTCCGATCGGTACTCTCCGCTGCCACCAATGATAGGGGGGGAGATTTTAATTAGGAGGGGGAGGGAGGGGAGAAGGCCCACTGGCCACCAACGAGTTAACTACAGGGGAGGGAGGGGGGCCGGCCGCACTGGCCACCAACGAGTTAACTACAGTGGAGGGAGGGGGGGCCCACTGGCCACCAACGAGTTAACTACAGGGGAGGGAGGGGGGCCCACTGGCCACCAATGAGTTAACTACAGGGGAGGGGGGGGGCGGCCGCACTGGCCACCAATGTGTTAACTACTGGGGGGGGCGGGCTGCCCCCTGCTGCCTGGCAGCACCTGCCAGGCAGCAGGGGGCAGTCATGTACACAGTTCTTTTAGTATATTCTAACCTGAAGCGTCCCCATCACCATGGGAACGCCTCTGTGTTAGAATATACTGTCGGATTTGAGTTTCACAATGTAACTCAAATCCGACGGTATATTCTAACATAGAGGCGTTCCCATGGTGATGGGGACGCTTCAAGTTAAAATATACCATCGGATTGGAGAAAACTCCGATTCTATGGTATATTAACTCCTGACTTTACATTGAAAGTCAATGGGGGACGGATCCGTTTGAAATTGCACCATATTGTGTCAACGTCAAACGGATCCGTCCCCATTGACTTGCATTGTAATTCAGGACAGATCCGTGGATCCTCCAAAAATCAAGGAAGACCCACGGACGAAAAAACGGTCACGGATCACGGAAAAACGGAACCCGTTTTTGCGGACCGCAAAAAAATACGGTCGTGTGCATGAGGCCTTAAACTGAGATTTGTACACAAGTTTTTTGTCATGATGAAGGACCCTGATTTACTTGCGGTCTGAAATGCGTTACTGTAACCTGTGATGTCTTGCATTGGATTTTAAACGCACAATAAAGATTCCACCTTTTGCATCTTGGAAGCTGGATTTTTCTTGGTCTTGAATATTAACCGCCAGGATGTTCTCATGGCAGAGAGCCTTACTGTCGCCTTTTTGGAGTAGTTGCTCTACCAGGGATCTAGGGATTTTTGCGCACTGTGCCGCAAGCCACAGTACCTCTGGCTTTTAGGGACATGAATAGGGGTATGCTGGTGTTATAGTTATCCACATAGAGGTGGTAACCCTTATCTAGCAGTGGGTTCCCAGTACACACGATCTTCCCAGTAACTCCTAGGATGGACGGGGGGGGGGCATTTAGGGGTTGAATCTTTCCCTCAAACATTTCGTGTTTTTTTACCAGGCCCATATGCAGCAATAGCCCCCAAAATGTCATAATGTCGGCTGCATTTACTGGCGTCCAACCTAGGGGTCTAGCATATGAGGATGTCGGGTTTTGAGCTATAAACTGCTGGGCATATAAATTTGTTTGGGTCACAATCAAATTTATGAATTCGGCAGAGAAAAAGATTTTGAAGAAAATCTATTACTGTGAAGCCCGTGCAGTCAATCTGAATTCCAGAGATTCCCACAAACTCTGGAATTTGGGGCTCATAATCCTCAGGCAGTGTGGTCCATAGGGGATCACTGGAGGGGGAAGGCCTACTTCATCTCTCCTGGGGCGTCTCCTTGAGGGTCCCTCATCACCGGATGACGATGATGATGATGAAGGAGTAGAGGAATGTGGCATCCTCTTCTCCCTCACTTGCAGACTCCTTTTCAGAGGCAAGGATGGCGTATGGGCCTTTTTTATTTTTATTGATGTGTGTAAAATGAAAAGTGTCAGGGGGTGTAAGTAGTGATTTAACACTTGAGGGGGCTTGTAATGAATTTAAAATAATATTTACCATAAAGAAAAAAAGAGAAAGAAGGAAAAGAGAAAAAGGAGAAGTGATTGACACAACTGACCAGTGCCCAGCAGGTGCAGGACCCACGCACGCAGACGGCACGTGTGTGGGTTTGAAAATCTAACCAAGTACTAACAAAAATTTACATATATATGGATGTATATATATATATATATATATATATATATAAAATAGAAAAAAGATTTTTATTATATATACAGTACAGACCAAAAGTTTGGACACACCTTCTCATTCAAAGAGTTTTCTTTATTTTCATGACTATGAAGGCATCAAAACTATGAATTAACACATGTGGAATTATATACATAACAAACAAGTGTGAAACAACTGAAAATATGTCATATTCTAGGTTCTTCAAAGTAGCCACCTTTTGCTTTGATTACTGCTTTGCACACTCTTGGCATTCTCTTGATGAGCTTCAAGAGGTAGTCCCCTGAAATGGTTTTCACTTCACAGGTGTGCCCTGTCAGGTTTAATAAGTGGGATTTCTTGCCTTATAAATGGGGTTGGGACCATCAGTGGCGTTGAGGAGAAGTCAGGTGGATACACAGCTGATAGTCCTACTGAATAGACTGTTAGAATTTGTATTATGGCAAGAAAAAAGCAGCTAAGTAAAGAAAAACGAGTGGCCATCATTACTTTAAGAAATGAAGGTCAGTCAGTCAGCCGAAAAATTGGGAAAACTTTGAAAGTAAGGGCTATTTGACCATGAAGGAGAGTGATGGGGTGCTGCGCCAGATGACCTGGCCTCCACAGTCACCGGACCTGAACCCAATCGAGATAGTTTGGGGTGAGCTGGACCGCAGAGTGAAGGCAAAAGGGCCAACAAGTGCTAAGCATCTCTGGGAACTCCTTCAAGACTGTTGGAAGACCATTTCAGGGGACTACCTCTTGAAGCTCATCAAGAGAATGCCAAGAGTGTGCAAAGCAGTAATCAAAGCAAAAGGTGGCTACTTTGAAGAACCTAGAATATGACATATTTTCAGTTGTTTCACACTTGTTTGTTATGTATATAATTCCACATGTGTTAGTTCATAGTTTTGATGCCTTCATAGTCATAACAATAAAGAAAACTCTTTGAATGAGAAGGTGTGTCCAAACTTTTGGTCTGTACTGTATATATATATATATATATATATATATATATAAATATAGAGAGAGAGAGCGCGAGATAGAGAGCTAGCTGGCACTGAAAGAAACACAAGTGCTGATCAGCACTTGCCAGTCACAGCTCGCACACAGAAAAAGTGGTGCAGAGCTGGTGCAGAGCTGGAAAAGCAAAAACAAAACAAAAAAGCCAAAGATCACTACAGCTGATCCAGATGTTCTTATTCTGAAAAGCACTGAGTGAAAAGCACTGATTTATGTGGTAGTACCACAAGTCCCAGCCGACAACCAGCAGCACAGTGGGGAACAAGCCCTCTCTGCAAGCAGTCACCAAGCCAGAATGGCTGTCTGCAGAGAGGCACCAACAGTTCTTTCTGCTATATAGCGCTGCCATTGACTGGAGCGTTGTTCCAGCCAATCGCAGAGCTGGGAGGGGACATCAGTGTCTGATGTCCCCTCCCTGACCTCAGACGTAACATGGGCAGTGACGTACATACAGGGGTCGCAGTTGCAACCGGGCCCGGCACTCCAGGGGCCTGGCCGCCTGTGGACCCCCCTGGCCCCTGCAGTCAGTGTTCCCTTACGTCTAAGTGGCGCGGGTGGGCCGGCCGCGCAGCCATATCGCGCCGCTCAAGCGTTGCTCCAGCCAATCGCAGCGCTGGGAAGGGACACCTGTGTTTGGTGTCCCCTCCCTGACCTAGGAGGTGACATACTCTGATATCATCAGCCCCTCCCACCTCTAGCCAAGCCCCCCTGCAGCACCATACATTGCCGGCGCTGCGATGGACCGGTCTTCACTAACCGGCCAATCGCTGAGATCGGGGCTGCAGGGGGCAGAAAACTCTTTCTCGCCCTCAGCTAAGATGGCTGCTGCCGATTAGTTTAGCTATCTCAGTCCGGTCACCGCGCGATGCAGCGCGGTGACCGGAGTTAACCATAGCGTACTATTACGTCATGATGCGGGAACGCACTGGCTTCCATGACGTAATAGTATGTTATGTGTTGGGAAGGGGTTAAGAGATGGTGGGGGGGGGGGGGAACACACACAAATATTCGCTGTATAACCTAAGTTCAATCCATAAGATGTTCCTTGTTTCACAGCCCTGGAGGCTCCAGGCTCCTCTGTCTGGAGGACAGGACACCACACTGAGGGAGGAAGTGGGTGTTCCCTTTTTGATTGCTCTGGGGCTTCCTGTCCAGTTGTGGGGGCTGATCCATCTCACTATGGTGCTGTCATGAGTGAAGGGAAAAATCTTCTGCAACAATCAGATCTGTTGTGGGGGCATCACTACCATGCCTCCTGACCGGATTCAGCAGAACAGTCCCGGATTTCAGCAGCTGTCCCACAACGTCTGAGGTACGTCCCTATTTTTGTGTCCTGAGGATGCAGATACATCTGAATGTAGCCATCAGCTCTCTGCTCCATCATTTCCCTACCGCCCAGCAGCAGGCACGATGTGGTGATGTCATCACGACTGCCGAGCTGTGGAGGAGAGAGCACAGGCTGAGGCCGAGGATCATTCCCCTGCCAGGAAAACTGACCTGTGTGCTCTCCTAAAGGCCTAGTTCACACAATCATTTTTTTTTGCGAGTGTACGGGCCGTTTTTTTGTGTTTTGTATATGGAACCATTAATTTCAATGGTTCTGCATTAAAAACGTAATGTGTTCCGTAAGCATTCCGTTTCCGTATTTCCGTTCCGTTGAAAGATAGAACATGTCCTTTTATTGCCCGCAAATCACGTTCCGTGGCTCCATTCAAGTCAATGGGTCCGCAAAAAAAACGGAACACATACGGAAATGCATCCGTATGTCTTCCGTATCCGTTCCGTTTTTGTGGAACCATCTATTGAAAATGTTATGCCCAGCCCAATTTTAGTAAGTAATTACTGTATACTGTATATGCCATACTGAAAAACGGACCGGAAAAACAGAACGGAAACACAACGGAACTCAAAAACGGAACAACAGATCCGTGAAAAACGGACCGCAAAAAACTATAAAAGCCATACGTTCGTGTGAACTAGGCCTAAGGCCTCCTGCACACGACCGTTTTTTTCCCCCGTTTACTGGCCGTTTTTTTGCGTTCCGTATACGGTCCGTATACAGAACCATTAATTTCAATGGTTCCGCAAAAAAAACGGGATGTACTCCGTATGCATTCCGTTTCCGTATTTCCGTTTTTCCGTTCCGTTTAAAGATAGAACATGTCCTATTATTGCCCGCAAATCACGTTCCGTGGCTCCATTCAAGTCAATGGGTCCGCAAAAAAATGGAACACATACGGAAATGCATCCGTATGTCTTCCGTTTCCGTTTTTTGCGGAACCATCTATTGAAAATGTTATGCCCAGCCCAATTTTATCTATGTAATTACTGTATACTGTATATGCCATACGGAAAAACAGAACGGAAAAACGGAACAGAAACGGAAACACAATGGAAACAAAAAACGGAACAACGGATCAGTGAAAAACGGACCGCAAAACACTGAAAAAGCCATACGGTCGTGTGCAGGAGGCCTAACTCAGCAGGCGCATTTACATCACACCTGTTGCTGGGGAGGGCTTTATGTGCTTTGTTCATGGGGGGAATGGGGCTAGGTGGCTATCACTTTTTTCAATTTTATTAACAGTACAGCAGCTTCATTAATGTAATGGGGGTACTAATGGGTCAACATTATAATGAGGCAGCACTACTGAATGGTGTGCATAACTACTGTGCACTAACATTCATACTGCGAGGGGGAACTAAGGGGGCATAGCTACTCTGAAGGGGGCTCTAGTGAGCATCACTACTGTGTGGAGGCAATAAGATGGCATAACTACTGGTGGCATTCTACTGTGTGAGACACAAAGGGGGCATTCTACTGTGTGGCGGTACTAGGTGGAGCACTGGGTGCAGCTAGAGGCATGGCTTAGTTGAAAAGAATTCCTACTCCCGCTGCTGCTGTCTGTCCTTGGCAGGGGCATTGCTAGAGTCTCAAAAGATCCAGGGCCCAAGCCCAAATGCATATGGCCCAATTCTCTAAGTCGACCAACCAACCCCTAAGCCCTCTATAGCTATACAGCAGCACGTACCTCTCACATCCAGTTCCTCCCAGGTGACGTCTCCTCTGATGTAGATCTTCTCTGTTATCATCTTCTCCATTCCGTCCGGACAACTTCTCTCAGCCGCGCCTTGTCTCTACAGAGTGTGACACACAGACATCTTAGCTTCCTCATTTTTCTGTACCCCAAATACTATCCTGAAGAAAAATGAGTGCCCCCCATAGTAATAGTGCTCCTCATAGTCCCACCAATAGTAATTCCCTTCTAGAATGCCCTCATTAGTAATACTGCCCCCTACAGTGCCCCCAACCGTGATAATGCTCCCCAAGAGTGCCCTATTAGTTGTAAAGCCCTCCAGTATTAATAATGCCCTTACAGAGCCCCTAGTAGAAATAAGGCCCACCTATTGTTCCGTCAGTGGTAATAAAGCTATCTACTGACCCCTCAGTAGTAATAAGACCCCCACAGTGCTCTTAGTAGAAATAATGCGGATTTATAAGTCCCTCCTTTAGAGCCCCCAGTAGTAATAAGAACGTCTAATGTCTCCTGGATTTAAAATGCCCCCACAGTGCCCCCAGAATTTATAATGCCCCCTACTGTTATCAGTGTCGGACTGGGGTGCCTAGGGCCCACCAGTAAAATGTATTTTGGGGGCCCACCGTATGGATACATTCAAATATTACCTGCTCACACAGCAGCAAGATGCTACCAGATGATTGAATATGGGGGTCCCTGCAGCAACTTTGAGAAGGTAGGTCCTGGGGAGAAGAGGACACTAGCAGCTTTCCCCTATACCTAGAAGTCATCTCATCTCTGATCGTGTCTATAATAATAAACTGGGGAGTTTCTTTAATAATCTATCAAGTGTTTTATATGAACATAGACTGGTTGAGGTGCTGTACATTGAATATATGTATGTAGTGCATGTAAGTCTACTGTGTTATGTGCCACTTGTGCAGGGAATGAGAAACTAGGGGCCACCTTGCTCAGGGGCCCACCGGGGGATTCACCTGTAACCCTGTGGGCCAGTCCGAGCCAGGGACTATGCATGGGGTGCAGTGTAAAATACAGGACTATACATGTGGTGCAGTGTAATATGCAGGACTATACATGGGGTGCAGTGTAATATACAGGACATAACATGGGGTGCAGTATAATATACAGGACTATACATGTGGTGCAGTGTAATATGCAGGACTATACATGGGGTGCAGTGTAATATACAGGACATAACATGGGGTGCAGTATAATATACAGGACTATACTTAGGTGAGGTGCAGTGTAATATACATGAGTATACATGGATTGCAATGCAATATACAAGACTATACATGGGGTTCAGTATAATATATAGGACTATACATGGGGTGCACTATAATATACAGGACTATACTTGGGGCGCAGTATAATATACAGGACTATACATGGGGTGCAGTGTAATATACTGGACTATACATGCGGTGCAATGTAATATATAGTACTGGACATGGGTGCAGTGTAATGTACAGGATTATACACGGGGTGCAGTATAATATACAGGACTATACATCGGGTGCAATGTAATATATAGGACTATACATGAGGTGCAGTGTAATATACAGGATGGGACATGGGTGCAGTATAATATACAGGACTATACATGGATTGCAGTGCAATATACAAGACTATACATGGGGTTCAGTATAATATACAGGACTATACATGGGGTACAGTGTAATATACAGGACTATACATGGGGTGCAGTGTAATATACAGGATAACATGGGGTACAGTATAATATAGAGGACTATACTTTTGGTGCAATGTAATATACAGGACTATACATGGGGCGCAGTGTAATATACAGGACTATACATGGGGTACAGTGTAATATACAGGACTATACATGAGGTCCAGTGTAATATACAGGACTATACATGGGGTGCAGTATAATATACAGGACTATACAGTACAAGGGATGCTGTGTAATATACCGGACTATACAAGGGATGCAGTATAATATATAGGACTATACATGGGGGGCAGTGTAATATACAGGACTATACATGGGGTGCAGTGTAATATACAGGACTATACATGCGGTGCAATGTAATATACAGGACTATACATGGGGTGCAGTATAATATACAGGACTATAAATGGGGTGCAGTGTAATATACAGAACTATACAAGGGGCGCAGTATAATATACAGGACTATACACGGGGTGCAGTGTAATATACAGGACTATACATGGGGTGCAGTATAATATACAGGACTATACATGGGGTGCAGTATAATATACAGGACTATAAATGGGGTGCAGTGTAATATACAGAACTATACAAGGGGTGCAGTATAATATACAGGACTATACATGGGGTGCAGTATAATATACAGGACTATACACGGGGTGCAGTGTAATATACAGGACTATACAAGGGATGCAGTATAATATACAGGACTATACATGGGGTGCAGTGTAATATACAGTACTATACATGGGGTGCAGTGTAATATACTGGACTATACATGGGGTGCAGTATAATATACAGGACTATACATGCGGTGCAATGTAATATACAGGACTATACATGGGGTGCAGTATAATATACAGGACTATAAATGGGGTGCAGTGTAATATACAGAACTATACAAGGGGCGCAGTATAATATACAGGACTATACATGGGGTGCAGTATAATATACAGGACTATACATGGGGTGCAGTATAATATACAGGACTATAAATGGGGTGCAGTGTAATATACAGAACTATACAAGGGGTGCAGTATAATATACAGGACTATACATGGGGTGCAGTATAATATACAGGACTATACACGGGGTGCAGTGTAATATACAGGACTATACAAGGGATGCAGTATAATATACAGGACTATACATGGGGTGCAGTATAATATACAGTACTATACATGGGGTGCAGTGTAATATACAGGATAACATGGGGTACAGTATAATATAGAGGACTATACTTTTGGTGCAATGTAATATACAGGACTATACATGGGGCGCAGTGTAATATACAGGACTATACATGGGGTACAGTGTAATATACAGGACTATACATGAGGTCCAGTGTAATATACAGGACTATACATGGGGTGCAGTATAATATACAGGACTATACAGTACAAGGGATGCTGTGTAATATACCGGACTATACAAGGGATGCAGTATAATATATAGGACTATACATGGGGGGCAGTGTAATATACTGGACTATACATGGGGTGCAGTGTAATATACAGGACTATACATGCGGTGCAATGTAATATACAGGACTATACATGGGGTGCAGTATAATATACAGGACTATAAATGGGGTGCAGTGTAATATACAGAACTATACAAGGGGCGCAGTATAATATACAGGACTATACACGGGGTGCAGTGTAATATACAGGACTATACATGGGGTGCAGTATAATATACAGGACTATACATGGGGTGCAGTATAATATACAGGACTATAAATGGGGTGCAGTGTAATATACAGAACTATACAAGGGGTGCAGTATAATATACAGGACTATACATGGGGTGCAGTATAATATACAGGACTATACACGGGGTGCAGTGTAATATACAGGACTATACAAGGGATGCAGTATAATATACAGGACTATACATGGGGTGCAGTGTAATATACAGTACTATACATGGGGTGCAGTGTAATATACTGGACTATACATGGGGTGCAGTATAATATACAGGACTATACATGCGGTGCAATGTAATATACAGGACTATACATGGGGTGCAGTATAATATACAGGACTATAAATGGGGTGCAGTGTAATATACAGAACTATACAAGGGGCGCAGTATAATATACAGGACTATACATGGGGTGCAGTATAATATACAGGACTATACATGGGGTGCAGTATAATATACAGGACTATAAATGGGGTGCAGTGTAATATACAGAACTATACAAGGGGTGCAGTATAATATACAGGACTATACATGGGGTGCAGTATAATATACAGGACTATACACGGGGTGCAGTGTAATATACAGGACTATACAAGGGATGCAGTATAATATACAGGACTATACAAAGGATGCAGTATAATATACAGGACTATACATGGGGTGCAGTGTAATATACAGTACTATATGTAGCGGAGAGGCAGGGTGAAGTGCAGTATCTCCGCTGGTAGACAGGAACAATCAGAATGAAATGCAGGTAGCGTGTATATATCCCATCCCTCCAAGAACTAGACGACACATAGCTTGGAGGTGAACTAACTGGCTGCTAGCTTGCAGCCCTTTTTATTACCTCCTCCCATGAAGGAGAGGGACACACACAGTATCATACATTAACCAATAACATTGTAGTTACAACCCTACACATATTCCTCCCCTCTGTTTGGAGCTAATTGAGTCAATCACTGTATCTTCTCAACTATCTCCTAAGCTGGAAAGTTTCTCTTATACATTTTTACAACTTTGTGAGTTTACAGGTTACATACATAAAACTTATATCAATTTAACCAGTATAACTTGAGGATAACATATCCAAAATTCACTTGAATAGGTTCTCAATGTGGCTGGATTTGCCACACTATACATGGGGTGCAATGTAATATACAGGACTATACATGGGGTGCAGTATAATATACAGGACTACACATGGGGTGCAGTGTAATATACAGGACTATACATGCGGTGCAATGTAATATATAGGACTATACATGGGGTGTAGTGTAATATACAGGACTATAAAAGGGGTGCAGTATAATATACAGGACTATACATGGGGTGCAGTATAATATACAGGACTATACATGGGGTGCAGTGTAATATACAGGACTATACATGCGGTGCAATGTAATATATAGGACTATACATGGGGTGTAGTGTAATATACAGGGCTATAAAAGGGGTGCAGTATAATATACAGGACTATACATGGGGTGCAGTATAATATACAGGACTATACATGGGGTGCAGTATAATATACAGGACTATACACGGGGTGCAGTGTAATATACAGGACTATACATGGGGTTCAGTATAATATACAGGACTATACATGGGGTACAGTGTAATATACAGGACTATACATGGGGTGCAGTGTAATATACAGGATAACATGGGGTACAGTATAATATAGAGGACTATACTTTTGGTGCAATGTAATATACAGGACTATACATGGGGCGCAGTGTAATATACAGGACTATACATGGGGTACAGTGTAATATACAGGACTATACATGAGGTCCAGTGTAATATACAGGACTATACATGGGGTGCAGTATAATATACAGGACTATACAGTACAAGGGATGCTGTGTAATATACCGGACTATACAAGGGATGCAGTATAATATATAGGACTATACATGGGGGGCAGTGTAATATACTGGACTATACATGGGGTGCAGTGTAATATACAGGACTATACATGCGGTGCAATGTAATATACAGGACTATACATGGGGTGCAGTATAATATACAGGACTATAAATGGGGTGCAGTGTAATATACAGAACTATACAAGGGGCGCAGTATAATATACAGGACTATACACGGGGTGCAGTGTAATATACAGGACTATACATGGGGTGCAGTATAATATACAGGACTATACATGGGGTGCAGTATAATATACAGGACTATAAATGGGGTGCAGTGTAATATACAGAACTATACAAGGGGTGCAGTATAATATACAGGACTATACATGGGGTGCAGTATAATATACAGGACTATACACGGGGTGCAGTGTAATATACAGGACTATACAAGGGATGCAGTATAATATACAGGACTATACATGGGGTGCAGTGTAATATACAGTACTATACATGGGGTGCAGTGTAATATACAGGACTATACATGGGGTGCAGTATAATATACAGGACTATACATGCGGTGCAATGTAATATACAGGACTATACATGGGGTGCAGTATAATATACAGGACTATAAATGGGGTGCAGTGTAATATACAGAACTATACAAGGGGCGCAGTATAATATACAGGACTATACATGGGGTGCAGTATAATATACAGGACTATACATGGGGTGCAGTATAATATACAGGACTATAAATGGGGTGCAGTGTAATATACAGAACTATACAAGGGGTGCAGTATAATATACAGGACTATACATGGGGTGCAGTATAATATACAGGACTATACACGGGGTGCAGTGTAATATACAGGACTATACAAGGGATGCAGTATAATATACAGGACTATACATGGGGTGCAGTATAATATACAGTACTATACATGGGGTGCAGTGTAATATACAGGATAACATGGGGTACAGTATAATATAGAGGACTATACTTTTGGTGCAATGTAATATACAGGACTATACATGGGGCGCAGTGTAATATACAGGACTATACATGGGGTACAGTGTAATATACAGGACTATACATGAGGTCCAGTGTAATATACAGGACTATACATGGGGTGCAGTATAATATACAGGACTATACAGTACAAGGGATGCTGTGTAATATACCGGACTATACAAGGGATGCAGTATAATATATAGGACTATACATGGGGGGCAGTGTAATATACTGGACTATACATGGGGTGCAGTGTAATATACAGGACTATACATGCGGTGCAATGTAATATACAGGACTATACATGGGGTGCAGTATAATATACAGGACTATAAATGGGGTGCAGTGTAATATACAGAACTATACAAGGGGCGCAGTATAATATACAGGACTATACATGGGGTGCAGTGTAATATACAGGACTATACATGGGGTGCAGTATAATATACAGGACTATACATGGGGTGCAGTATAATATACAGGACTATAAATGGGGTGCAGTGTAATATACAGAACTATACAAGGGGTGCAGTATAATATACAGGACTATACATGGGGTGCAGTATAATATACAGGACTATACACGGGGTGCAGTGTAATATACAGGACTATACAAGGGATGCAGTATAATATACAGGACTATACATGGGGTGCAGTGTAATATACAGTACTATACATGGGGTGCAGTGTAATATACAGGACTATACATGGGGTGCAGTATAATATACAGGACTATACATGCGGTGCAATGTAATATACAGGACTATACATGGGGTGCAGTATAATATACAGGACTATAAATGGGGTGCAGTGTAATATACAGAACTATACAAGGGGCGCAGTATAATATACAGGACTATACAAGGGGTGCAGTATAATATACAGGACTATACATGGGGTGCAGTATAATATACAGGACTATACACGGGGTGCAGTGTAATATACAGGACTATACAAGGGATGCAGTATAATATACAGGACTATACATGGGGTGCAGTGTAATATACAGTACTATACATGGGGTGCAGTGTAATATACAGTACTATATGTAGCGGAGAGGCAGGGTGAAGTGCAGTATCTCCGCTGGTAGACAGGAACAATCAGAATGAAATGCAGGTAGCGTGTATATATCCCATCCCTCCAAGAACTAGACGACACATAGCTTGGAGGTGAACTAACTGGCTGCTAGCTTGCAGCCCTTTTTATTACCTCCTCCCATGAAGGAGAGGGACACACACAGTATCATACATTAACCAATAACATTGTAGTTACAACCCTACACATATTCCTCCCCTCTGTTTGGAGCTAATTGAGTCAATCACTGTATCTTCTCAACTATCTCCTAAGCTGGAAAGTTTCTCTTATACATTTTTACAACTTTGTGAGTTTACAGGTTACATACATAAAACTTATATCAATTTAACCAGTATAACTTGAGGATAACATATCCAAAATTCACTTGAATAGGTTCTCAATGTGGCTGGATTTGCCACACTATACATGGGGTGCAATGTAATATACAGGACTATACATGGGGTGCAGTATAATATACAGGACTACACATGGGGTGCAGTGTAATATACAGGACTATACATGCGGTGCAATGTAATATATAGGACTATACATGGGGTGTAGTGTAATATACAGGACTATAAAAGGGGTGCAGTATAATATACAGGACTATACATGGGGTGCAGTATAATATACAGGACTATACATGGGGTGCAGTGTAATATACAGGACTATACATGCGGTGCAATGTAATATATAGGACTATACATGGGGTGTAGTGTAATATACAGGGCTATAAAAGGGGTGCAGTATAATATACAGGACTATACATGGGGTGCAGTATAATATACAGGACTATACATGGGGTGCAGTATAATATACAGGACTATACACGGGGTGCAGTGTAATATACAGGACTATACATGGGGTGCAGTGTAATATACAGGACTATAAAAGGGGTGCAGTATAATATACAGGACTATACATGGGGTGCAGTATAATATACAGGACTATACATGCGGTGCAATGTAATATATAGGACTATACATGGGGTGTAGTGTAATATACAGGGCTATAAAAGGGGTGCAGTATAATATACAGGACTATACATGGGGTGCAGTATAATATACAGGACTATACATGGGGTGCAGTATAATATACAGGACTATACACGGGGTGCAGTGTAATATACAGGACTATACATGGGGTGCAGTGTAATATACAGGACTATACATGGGTGCAGTGTAATATACAGGACTATACATGGGGTGCAGTGAAATATACAGGACTATACATGGGGTGCAGTGTAATATACAGGACTATACATGGGGTGCAGTGTAATATACAGGACTATACATGGGGTGCAGTGTAATATACAGGACTATACAACATGAGGTGCAATGTAATATACAGGACTATACATGGGTGCAGTGAAATATACAGGACTATGCATGGGGTGCAGTGAAATATACAGGACTATACATGAGGTGTAGTTTAATATACAGAACTATACAAGGGGTGCAGTGTAATATACAGGAATATACATGGGGTGCAGTGTAATATGCAGGACTATACATGGGGTGCAGTGAAATATACAGGACTATACATTGGGGACAGTGTAATATACAGGACTATACAAGGGGTGCAGTGTAATATACAGGACTATGCATGGGGTGCAGTATAATATACAGGACTATACATTGGGGACAGTGTAATATACAGGACTATACAAGGGGTGCAGTGTAATATACAGGACTATGCATGGGGTGCAGTATAATATACAGGACTATACAAGGGGTGCAGTATAATATACAGGACTATGCATGGGGTGCAGTATAATATACAGGACTATACATGGGGTGCAGTATAATATACAGGACTATACATGGGGTGCAGTATAATATACAGGACTATACATGGGGTGCAGTGTAATATACAGGACTGTTGCAGATTGTCACACTAATATGGGGACACTAAGGAGGCATAAATACTATGGGGGCATTAAGGGGGAATTATACTGTGTAGGGTCAATAAGACGTTCTACTGTGTGGGGGCACTAAGGAGGCATAAAAACGATGTGGGGGGTACTAAGGGTGCATTATACTGTGTAGGTGTAAATATAGGCATTGGGTGCAGTTAGAGGTAAGACTTAGTGTAAAACAAATTTCTCATGCCACGCTTTGCGTGCCGCTAATATTCTCCCTGCTTGGGCTTTATAAAAGTCGGGAGGTATGCAATAATAATCCACCCTTGTGCACAATGAAATAATGATGTCTCCTTTTGTACACAAAAGCAAAAATTACGTCCCTTTTGTCTCTTCATGCAGGAATAATACCCCCTTCATGCACAATAATAATTTCCTCCTTAGTGCCCCCATACAATAATAATGTCCTCCTTTGTGCCCCATGCAATTCGGCAGCATGAGTTCCCATTGAAAGCTTTGGAAGGTGGATTTCAGTTGGATTTTGCAACGTAATACATGCCAAATATATGCTTTATGTCTAAAAAAGGCCGTGTGCACATATCCTTAAGGGTTGGGAGATATCACTAGTGGATGGATAACTACCTAATTGGAGGATTTATTTTGTACTAGTTTTCTGGCATACTAAGAGTCACAAACTTTGACGCAAGCAGGTTTTATGCGAAAATTTGTAATTTTACACTTAACGCTTCTCAATGGGACCGTTTTCAATGGTTGCTTAGACAAGAGTGCACCTGTCTAATGGCCGTTAGAAATGGGTACTCTAGTGCAATATGGTTATGGAGTAAAAAAATAATAATCACTCACCTCACCCATTTGCACTCACAGAGGCAGTCGCTCTTCTCTTGATTGAAAAGGACCTGCCGAAGGATCATGTGCTCAGCGCTAGACGTCACAACGTGATCATTCTGCGAGGGTGCAGTGATGTGACCACACTTAGTGCAGGTCCTTCACAATCCAGAGAGGAGCAACTACCTCTGCGTATGCAAATGGAGTGAGGTGAGTGATTTTTTTTATTTGCTAAAAAGAAACATTACAGCTGGGGGACACTATGGCGGACATTATTACTGCTGGGGACACTATGGGGGTCATTATAGGCCACTATGGGGGACATTATTACTGATGGGGACACTATGGGGGACATTTTGGGCCTTCATATGGGACATTATTACTGCTGGAGCCACTATGGGGGACATTATGGGCCTCCATAGGGGACATTATTACTTCTGGAGCCACTATGGGGGGGCATTATTACTGTTTGGGGCTCTTTAAAGCCGCAATCAAAATATACGCCGTCTTTTTCCCAATATGGGAACATAGACACTTTCGTGCAACTTGTGACGAGAGATCTAAAAACCCTTAATACTAGGGTACCAACTTCACAGCTTAATCTGGAGGCCGATGAACAACAGGCACTCACAGAATTGAGGAAAAATGACGAGCTAGTAATAAAACCCTCGGACAAGGGTGGAAATGTTGTCCTTATGGACAGATCCGACTATAAAAAAATGGTTGAAGATCTAGTGAAACAGACTGACACTTACCAGCAGTTAGACCACAATCCAACCGAAAAGTTCCTGGCTGAATTAAAACTGATTTTGTCCGCAGCTAAGGACTCTGGACTCATCTCTAAAGATGAGTTCAAGTTCCTTTTCAAGAAGCACCCCACGACGGCCGCTATTTATGCTATCCCCAAGGTGCATAAGCAGAGGCGGCCAGTGCCGGGTAGACCAATAATGTCCGGCAACAATAGCCTGACTGAAAATATCAGTCAGTATATTGATGTGTTCATAGCACCCTTTGTATCTAGCCTTCCATCTTTTATCAAAGACACAAAGAATGTGGTCACCAGACTCCAGGATGTACATGTCACGTCACAGACCAAACTAGCGAGCCTCGATGTAGAGGCCTTGTACACCAATATTAGACACGATTTAGGAATTAGGGCAGTATCCACCTTTCTTTCGACTAAGAGCACTCAATTCTATTCACACAATGAGTTTTTATTAACTCTTCTCAAATTTCTCCTAATGCACAATTATTTTCTTTTTGATGGGCATTATTATTTACAGCTGGTTGGAACCGCTATGGGTAGTAAATGCGCACCAAATTACGCTAATCTTTTTTTAGGGTGGTGGGAAGACACTATTGTTTTTTCTAATGATTTGTCTTGTTACACTGAGCACATACTTTTCTGGGGTAGGTACATCGATGATGTACTGATCCTCTAGGAAGGTTCTACAGATACCTTTCACCAATTTGTGTTGGCACTCAATACCAACCGAATTGGTATGAAATTCACATCAGAAATTCATGATAAAACCATCACTTTTCTTGATTTAAGGCTCACAATGGACTCTGGTGGCCACATCCAGTCTGAGATCTATCGAAAACCCACAGCTACCAACAACCTTTTGCAGTGGAAGAGCTACCACCCAAAACCACTCAAAAAGGGAATACCTGTGGGACAATATATCAGAGCCCGTAGGAATTGCTCTGATGATGCAGGATTTACCAAGGAGTGCAAAACACTATATGAACGTTTTAGGGCTAGGGGTTACCCCAAAAAAGTCCTACATCAAGCATATGCTAGGGCAAGTAATACCAACCGGACGGAATTACTACAAACTAAGCCCAAAAATCCTACTGAACAGGTTGTCAGATGTATTGGCACTTTTGAAGCCCAAAATAACCAAATTTATCAAATCCTGAACAAACATTGGCATGTCTTGTGGGCTGATAATGGCTTGAGGACAGTAATTACCAAGAAACCAAGTGTCACCTACCGTAGAGAAAAAAACCTCAAGGACACCTTGGTCCACAGTTTTTATCAGCCCACACCGCCTAATACAACCTGGCTAACATCAAAAGTGGTGGGTACTTACCCTTGCGGGGACTGTGTTTTTTGTCCCCTCGTGAAGAAATGCCAATCATTTGTCAACCCTGTGGATGAGAAAGAATACAATATAAGACAATATATTAATTGTAAAACAAGAGGCATTGTTTATGCCATTCAATGCTCGTGCCCCAAAATCTATGTTGGCAAGAAGTCCCAGGAGTTTAGGAGGAGAATTTCACAACATCTTAGTAGCATTAACACAGGAGCTGACACTTCAATTTCCAGACACGTTAGGTCCCACCATTCTGGTGACCATAAGGCCTTAAAATTTTGGGGCATTTGCAAGAAAACTTTAGGTGCCAGGAGAGGAGACCTGGATTCCATCCTTTTACAGGAAGAGACCAGGTGGATATATAGGCTTGATAGCCTTAGCCCCAATGGTCTCAATGAAGGTTTTGCCTTCACAGCCTTTCTTTAAAAGCCATAGGGAGAGGTACTACCACTTGTTGGTTTTCTCAACTATTGCAGTCCTACTAATTTCGCTTAGTACTGCAGTAATTGTATTTTTTGACATATGTTTCAACTTTTCGGATTATACTCTACTTTTCTTTGAAACTTTTGGGTTGCCATAAGGACGGTATTGGTTTTTTATAACCACCTTTGAGGGCTTCTGTAGATCTCTTAGGGAGATATTTGACCTATTCAAATAGTTACATCTACTGTGGTCACCCCCCTTTTTGCTAGTAGGATCCAGGGTTCTGTAATAAAGGTTTTAAATTCACAAATATGGCACTCATTCTCATCATGATATAGCTCTACTGCTCAGGGTTGTGAGCCCTGCTGTCTTATTTCTGTGTCCCATTCACCCATAGTTTTCTGACATTTCACTGTCAGCACTTATAAAGAAATAATTTTGCACACCTGTATACACTTTCTGGTGTTTATGGCTTATATATATCCTTTTGCCCTTATGGTTTTCTGGACATATACACTATCTAGTAACAGGCTCGTACCACCTTTAATAATAATAATAGGCAAGTATGATATACAAACTTAATAGGCACTCTTTGCCATCTTTCCATCTAGATTGCATTTGTTATATTAGTTTAGACCAAATGCAATCTGCATTATAGTAGTCACTTCCCCCTGTATTTAGATTGCTCAAGTAGTCTTCACTAATATATGTGAAGTGGTCTGCGCCTCTTTTCTGCGCAGCGCAAGCCCAATGTCTGGGTCTAATCTAGCTCCAATGCCTTTGTACCTGGACGGAGTGTATGCGTATCTTTGTGCTGGCGCAGCGCATGCGCACTGCACACATGCGATCTGGATTTAGTCTAAGTGCCGGCGCATCTCTTAAGTGTACGGCGCGATCTGATGACGTAATTGGCAGGCGCCTGATACCGGGGGATGACCTGCTTTGAACCCTGCTTCCTGCTTTAAGGTGACAGGTCAATAACTAGGCTTACTTCATTGATGAGTGGACGAGCGCTCTGTCAATCAGCCCCTAGGGCATTTAACCTGCCGTCTTTTTGGCCACACCCATTGCTGCCCATTTCCCCTGAAGAAGCCAGTTTAACTGGCGAAACAAGTCGGGGGGCACTTTTTCCTGTTTTAATGTGCGGTCTCCTTCCTCATAGTGTTTGAACTGTGGCTGTCCGAAAGGACCAGCATACTAGCACAGTTATCTATCAATCAAGTTTGATACACCGTTTACAGTGTTTGCCGGAACTGTGGAGCTTTGGCTAATAGTTCAACTCTAAGCTGATTAGCTGTGTGTATGGGAGACTCTTTTCTCCCGTTATAGAGGGCTGATGTCGCTTTAGTCCCCTCTGCTTTACACTGCCACGGATAGCAGTATTGAGCCAATATCAGTCCTGCAGACGGCGACACTGTTACCTATCAGTGAGAGGGTGGGAGATAGTGCACTCTCCTGGTCCCTCTCAATGATAAAGTCCAGTCCTGTGAAGTTGAGACTGTAATTTTAACTTTAGGATCTTTGAATTGTAGAAAATTAATAAAGATACCCCATCCTTTTTCATTTACCTATTGTGATGTAGGTTTTAGTATACTAAAAATAAAAGTGAAGTTTTAAGTAACACCTGGGTCAAGATAGGTCTCATTGCCTTGGTGGCATTAGTTAATTTAACCACCTCAGCCCCCCTAGCTTAAACACCCTTAATGACCAGGCCACTTTTTACACTTCTGACCTACACTACTTTCATCATTTATTGCTCGGTCATTACCTTACCACCCAAATGAATTTTACCTCCTTTTCTTCTCACTAATAGAGCTTTCATTTGGTGGTATTTCATTGCTGCTGACATTTTTACTTTTTTTGTTATTAATCGAAATTTAACGATTTTTTTGCAAAAAAATGACATTTTTCACTTTCAGTTGTAAAATTTTGCAAAAAAAACGACATCCATATATAAATTTTTCTCTAAATTTATTGTTCTACATGTCTTTGATAAAAAAAAAATGTTTGGGTAAAAAAAAATTGGTTTGGGTAAAAGTTATAGCGTTTACAAACTATGGTACAAAAATGTGAATTTCCGCTTTTTGAAGCAGCTCTGACTTTCTGAGCACCTGTCATGTTTCCTGAGGTTCTACAATGGCCAGACAGTACAAACACCCCACAAATGACCCAATTTTGGAAAGTAGACACCCTAAGGTATTCGCTGATGGGCATAGTGAGTTCATAGAACTTTTTATTTTTTGTCACAAGTTAGCGGAAAATTATGATTTTTTTTTCTTTTTTTCTTACAAAGTCTCATATTCCACTAACTTGTGACAAAAAATAAAAACTTCTATGAACTCACTATGCCCATCAGCGAATACCTTGGGGTGTCTTCTTTCCAAAATGGGGTCACTTGTGGGGTAGTTATACTGCCCTGGCATTCTAGGGGCCCAAATGTGTGGTAAGTAGTTTGAAATCAAAATCTGTAAAAAATGGCCGGTGAAATCCGAAAGGTGCTCTTTGGAATGTGGGCCCCTTTGCCCACCTAGGCTGCAAAAAAGTGTCACACATGTGGTATCTCCGTACTCAAGAGAAGTTGGGCAATGTGTTTTGGGGTGTCATTTTACATATACCCATGCTGGGTGAGATAAATATCTTGGTCAAATGCCAACTTTGTATAAAAAAAATGGGAAAAGTTGTCTTTTGCCAAGATATTTCTCTCACCCAGCATGGATATATGTAAAATGACACCCCAAAACACATTGCCCAACTTCTCCTGAGTACGGCGATACCACATGTGTGCCACTTTTTTGCAGCCTAGGTGGGCAAAGGGGCCCACATTCCAAAGAGCACCTTTCGGATTTCACCGGCCATTTTTTACAGATTTTGATTTCAAACTACTTACCACACATTTTGGCCCCTAGAATTCCAGGGCAGTATAACTACCCCACAAGTGACCCCATTTTGGAAAGAAGACACCCCAAGGTATTCCGTGAGGGGCATGGCGAGTTCCTAGAATTTTTTATTTTTTGTCACAAGTTAGCGGAAAATGATGATTTTTTTAAATTTTTTTACAAAGTCTCATATTCCACTAACTTGTGACAAAAAATAAAAACTTCCATGAACTCACTATGCCCATCACGAAATACCTGGGGGTGTCTTCTTTCCAAAATGGGGTCACTTGTGGGGTAGTTATACTGCCCTGGCATTCTAGGGGCCCAAATGTGTGGTAAGTAGTTTGAAATCAAAATCTGTAAAAAATGGCCGGTGAAATCCGAAAGGTGCTCTTTGGAATGTGGGCCCCTTTGCCCACCTAGGCTGCAAAAAAGTGTCACACATGTGGTATCGCCGTACTCAGGAGAAGTTGGGCAATGTGTTTTGGGGTGTCATTTTACATATACCCATGCTGGGTGAGAGAAATATCTTGGTCAAATGCCAACTTTGTATAAAAAAAATGGGAAAAGTTGTCTTTTGCCAAGATATTTCTCTCACCCAGCATGGGTATATGTAAAATGACACCCCAAAACACATTGCCCAACTTCTCCTGAGTACGGAGATACCACATGTGTGACACTTTTTTGCAGCCTAGGTGGACAAAGGGGCCCACATTCCAAAGAGCACCTTTCGGATTTCACCGGCCATTTTTTTACAGATTTTGATTTCAAACTACTTACCACACATTTGGGCCCCTAGAATGCCAGGGCAGTATAACTACCCCATAAGTGACCCCATTTTGGAAAGAAGACACCCCAAGGTATTCGCTTATGGGCATAGTGAGTTCATGGAAGTTTTTATTTTTTGTCACAAGTTAGTGGAATATGAGACTTTGTAAGAAAAAAAAAAAATCATCATTTTCCGCTAACTTGTGACAAAAAAATAAAAAATTCTAGGAACTCGCCATGCCCCTCACGGAATACCTTGGGGTGTCTTCTTTCCAAAATGGGGTCACTTGTGGGGTAGTTATACTGCCCTGGCATTCTAGGGGCCCTAATGCATGGTAAGTAGTTTGAAATCAGAATCTGTAAAAAATGGCCGGTGAAATCCTAAAGGTGCTCTTTGGAATGTGGCCCCCTTTGCCCACCTAGGCTGCAAAAAAGTGTCACACATGTGGTATCTCCGTACTCAGGAGAAGTTGGGCAATGTGTTTTGGGGTGTCATTTTACATATACCCATGCTGGGTGAGAGAAATATCTCGGCAAAAGACAACTTTTCCCATTTTTTTATACAAAGTTGGCATTTGACCAAGATATTTCTCTCACCCAGCATGGGTATATGTAAAATGACACCCCAAAACCCATTCCCCAACTTCTCCTGAGTACGGCGATACCACATGTGTGACACTTTTTTGCAGCCTAGATGCGCAAAGGTGCCCAAATTCCTTTTAGGAGGGCATTTTTAGACATTTGGATCCCAGACTTTTTCTCACGCTTTAGGGCCCCTAAAAAGCCAGGGCAGTATAAATACCCCACATGTGACCCCATTTTGGAAAGAAGACACCCCAAGGTATTCAATGAGGGGCATGGCGAGTTCATAGAAAAAAAAAAATTTTGCCACAAGTTAGCGGAAATTGATTTTTTGGGGTTTTTTCTCACAAAGTCTCCCTTTCCGCTAACTTGAGACAAAAATGTCAATCTTTCATGGACTCAATATGCCCCTCATCGAATACCTTGGGGTGTCTTCTTTCCAAAATGGTGTTATTTGTGGGGTGTTTGTACTGCCCTGGCATTTGAGGGTCTCCGCAATCATTACATGTATGGCCAGCATTAGGAGTTTCTGCTATTCTCCTTATATTGAGCATACGGGTAATGAGATTTTTTTTTTCCGTTCAGCCTCTGGGCTGAAAGAAAAAATGAACGGCCCAGATTTCTTCATTCGCATCGATCAATGTGGATGAAAAAATCTCTGCCAAAAAAAAAAAAAGGAGGGGAAAGGCGTCTGCCAGGACATAGGAGCTCCGCCCAACATCCATACCCACTTAGCCCGTATGCCCTGGCAAACCAGATTTATCCATTCACATCAATCGATGTGGATGAATAAATCATTGCCGGGATTTTTTATTTTTTTTTATATATACAAAGTGTTTGCCAAAGCATATGAACACCGCCACCTCCTCAGCTCATATGCCTCGGCAAACGTATCTTTTACTGCAGAGGAGAAATCTCGTCTTGCAGCGCCGCATACACCGACTTGTGTGTAATCTGACAGCAGCGCAATGCTTCTGTCAGAATGCACATCAGTGCTGCAGCTAGTCGATCGGTTGGGTCCACCTGGAAGGTAAAAAAAAACAAAACAAAAAAGAAAAAACCAGGCCGCAACGCAATAAATTTTATTAACTTTATAATAACTTTCGGCCCTATGCTCCTGTAATTTGCCCACTGGCTCCTGGTATTGCCCATATGGCTCAGGTAGGAGAGTGTAGGGTCCCGGGCTACTTGAGAAACCTTGTCGTGGTGTCCGGGCTTAAGACATGTTCTACACCGTAGGACATGTTGACTAATCTCTCAATTTTAAAATCAGTTTGAGAATTAGTGAGACTGCAGAGTGCACCTATGTTTGTTATTGTTTTGTTATATTGTTATATTAATTATCACATCCGCACTTGTTACCTTGTGTAGGATGTCTATTGTGGTACTTGTGGTTCGCCGCGGGCATCCTCCATTGTATGCATTTTGCTGGGGATTGCCATTAGCAACGGGCCACAAGTGCAGGATTTGCTCCCCTATATATATGCACAACTGCATGTGGGTTTGAGCAGCTCCTGCTGATGCCAACCTGTCTTCTTAGTTTGTATATATAGATTCCTGGAGGTGTATAAACTCCTATTTAAATGTGCCTGTTTTCCATCTACAGGTCACATTTAGGTGCACCTGTGAAGCCTGGGCTATATCAGCAAGTCTTGAGTGGGACTCACAGACTCCTCCCTCCTCCCATTGCAAGCATGGCCACATGCTGGAGGTAACTGGTGAGTTGTTTGCGAGTCGGCCCTATGCTCCTGTAATTTGCCCACTGGCTCCTGGTATTGCCCATATGGCTCAGGTAGGAGAGTGTAGGGTCCCGGGCTACTTGAGAAACCTTGTCGTGGTGTCCGGGCTTAAGACATGTTCTACACCGTAGGACATGTTGACTAATCTCTCAATTTTAAAATCAGTTTGAGAATTAGTGAGACTGCAGAGTGCACCTATGTTTGTTATTGTTTTGTTATATTGTAACTTTATAATAACTTTTGAACAGAACATATAAACTTTTTTTAACTTTTTTAACTGAAAGTTAACTTTTTTGCTTACTGGTGTTTTTTTTTTTTTTTACCTTTTATAGGACAAACCTCTCCTTCCCCATGGGACAATGTGCAAAGCGCAAATCGCCCAAAGATGTGGCGAAGTACATTATGCACTTTATCCCAGGTGAAAGGAGAGGTTTGCAGCAGCTGTGAGTAAAAGGGCCCTAATAGCCCTGTGTGCCTGTCCTGTGAGATGCAATCCCTATGCTAAGTGTACCTGTGTGTGGTACTTCCGGAAACACTCACCAAAGCATAGGGCAGGGTGGTCAGGACAGTCAGGACAGAAATAGCGGGTGTCACGCCTTATTCCACTCCTGCTACAGACACGACATCTTTTTCGGGGTGACGGTTGGGTTGAGGTACCAGGAACGACACTGGGGAAATGTCGCTCGTGTAGACGGCTAACTACACTGGTGGTTGGGGCCACGGAACCTCCTGGATACAGGAGGTTCTCGATGATCTCTTCCTGAAATTTGAGGAAGGATCGTGTTCTCCCAGCCTTACTGTAGAGAACAATACTATTATATGCAGCCAATTGAATTAAATATACAGACACCTTCTTATACCAGCGTCTGGTGCGTCGGGAAACTAAATACGGAGACAACATCTGGTCATTGAAGTCCACCCCTCCCATGAGCAAATTATAGTCGTGGACACAGAGGAGCTTTTCAATGACACGGGTTGCTCACTCAATTTGTATTGTCGTGTCTGCGTGAATGGAGGAGAGCATGTACACGTCACGCTTGTCTCTCCATTTCACCGCGAGCAGTTCTTCGTTACACAAGGCAGCCCTCTCCCCCCTTGCAAGACGGGTGGTAACGAGCCGTTGGGGGAAGCCCACGCGACTAGTTCGCGCGGTGCCACAGCAGCCAATCTGTTCTAGGAACAAATGCCTGAAGAGGGCCACACTTGTGTAGAAATTGTCCACATAAAGATGGTACCCCTTGCCAAATAAGGGTGACACCAAGTCCCAGACTGTCTTCCCACTGCTCCCCAGGTAGTCAGGGCAACCGACCGGCTCCAGGGTCTGATCTTTTCCCTCATAGATCCGAAATTTGTGGGTATAGCCTGTGGCCCTTTCACAGAGCTTATACAATTTGACCCCATACCGGGCGCGCTTGCTTGGGGTGTATTATTTGAAGCCAAGGTGCCCGGTAAAATGTATTAGGGACTCGTCTACGCAGATGTTTTGCTCTGGGGTATACAAATCTGCAAATTTCTGGTTGAAGTGGTCTATGAGGGGTCGAATTTTGTGGAGCCGGTCAAAAGCTGGGTGGCCTCTGGGACGGGAGGTGGTGTTGTCGCTAAAGTGCAGGAAACGCATGATGGCCTCAAATCGTGCCCTGGACATAGCAGCAGAGAACATGGGCATGTGATGAATCGGGTTCGTGGACCAATATGACCGCAATTAATGCTTTTTGGTTAGACCCATGTTGAGGAGAAGGCCCAGAAAAATTTTAATTTCGGAAACTTGGACTGGTTTCCACCGGAAAGGCTGGGCATAAAAGCTTCCCGGGTTGGCGGATATAAATTGAGTGGCATACCGATTTGTTTCTGCCACGACTAAGTCCAAGAGCTCCGCAGTCACGAACAGGTCAAAAAATCCCAGGGCCGAACCGATCTGAGCTGTCTCAACCCGAACTCCAGACTGGGCGGTGAAAGGGGGAACTACAGGTGCGGCTGAAGTTGGGGACTGCCAATTAGGATTTGCCAGCACCTCAGGGACTCTAGGGGCTCTACGGGCCTGTCTGTGCGGTGGCTGCGACGGGGTAACTACTGCACGTGCCACCGTACCAGCTTCAACTGCCCTTCTGGTGCTCGCCACGTCACCATGTTGTACGGCAGTGCTGGTACTAGGTCCAGGGAGGGCTGCGCTGCTGGTGTATGCCTCACCACGTGATCCGACAGCGCGAGATGACGCATATATGCGTGACTGTGCGCAGGGCTGCCGCCTCCGGAACGCGATCCTGCGTTAGGCGGTCCGGAGGCGGTTAATTTTGTATACTCAGGGCACTGGAGGTGTTGATATTTTTATAAAATAAAAGCCAATCACATTCATCTGTTTTTAATGGACATTTTGAAAGACTATGAAAAACGGATGCAAAACGGCCATTAAAAAAAGACTGATGACCAGGATGCAAAAATGGTTGAAAAATGGCCATGAAAAATGGAGTGTGTTTTAATGGCGTTTTTTTTTTCCTTTCACTGTCATGTGCATGTAGCCTTATATTCTCTAGCAGATGACATCACAAATAGTGTTTCTAAGGAAACAAAAGTCACCGTGCCAGAATTCTAATGATGACACCACAAGAAGTGTAACCATGTTAGGATTCTAATGATGACATCACAAATGGTGCCTTAGCATGAGAGCGGCCATATTGAATGTACTGGGCTCACACTTTGTGAACATACCGTTAAGGGAGATATCACTAGTGCATAAAGTATTACCTGGGGGGATAATTTATTTTGAAACTTGTGTTAGTTTTCTGGTATAGTATAAGGCACAAACAAAAATTTGCGAGCTTACATAATGCACTTTTGAAAATTCTTAACTCATCCCTTCAGGCTCCAGCTCTGAACCAATGCCCTTAGGATACCCATAGAAAATAGGGCTGAGTACAATTTGTGCAATTTGATAATTAAGATAAATAAAAAAACATTTTTTCTTTTAAAAGAAACTATGTTTATTATAAAACAGTTTAGGTTTTCAGCGCATTTTCTGAGGCGCTCTTTAAGGGAGGCAGTAGCTCCGTCACCAGGATTGGCTGGATTCAGGTCCGCTAACTTGTAGAGAGGAGGTTGGGGGTCGAACTTCTGCCAGATTTTCAGGGACGAAATAGTGTCACGAGAGGTTCCTCATGTTGTTTTGTAGTCAGATCTTAGAAGAGAAAATATCCAAATAAGAAAAACAGTTTGCAAAAAAACAAGGAGAAGACGGAGGGAAGGGGCCAAACTTACCAGGCCTAGTGGTGCTCTTCTCATCTTCATGGGAATTTCAGATGGTTTGGATGGTAAAAACCATCCGTAGATGGTAAGTGGGCCCCAAGGGGTAGATGGTAAATGGGCCACAAGCTGCAGATGGTAAATTGCCCCAAGCCGCAGATGGTAAATGGCCCCAAGCCGCAGATGGTAAATGGCCCCAAGCCGCAGATGGTAAATGGCCCTAGGCGGCAGATAGTAAATGGGAACCAAGCAGCAGATGTTATTTTGATGGCCCTGGGGCAGATGTTATTTGGAGGGCCTATCGGCAGATGTTATAGCCGGCGGCATAAGGAACAAGATGGCCGCTTTCACTTCCGGGGGTAAGAGGCCCTGATGTTGGTGGTGACCCCCTGAAGATCCTCCATCTCGACATCATCAGGATACTGGCGAGGGCCAATATCCATCTTGTCGTCATCGCTGGGAACAGATTTCATTTCTTCATCATCTGGATACTGGCGAGGGCCGACATCCATGCTCTCTACAGCATTCACCACAGGAACAGTCTTTGGAACCAACCTCCTCCTCTTCCTAGATTTCCCCATGGTGACAGACAGCTAGAGAAACTGACACTGCTGTCAGGGTGTGACCCCGATTTATAGGATTAGACCACACCCCCTGATTATTATGTCATAAGTAGGTGAGTCATGCCCCTATTATGACATCACAAGTAAAGGGGTCATAGCAAGTGGGGGGGGGGGGGGTTAAGCACGCCCATGCCTGCCATTCTAATGATGACATCACAAGAAGTGCCTTAGCATGAGAGTGGCCCTATTGAATGTAATGGGGTCACACTTTGCACTTAGGGGTGTTCTTGGGATAATTTTTTAATAACACAGCATCTATATACATGTCTAAAAGTAGAACTTTGGTCCTTGTAGCAGCCAATAACAGCGCAGGTTTCATTTCATATTCTGCTCTTGGAAGATAAAATCTGCGCTGCAATTTGTTGCAACAAAAAACTTTTTTTATTTTTGCCCACTTCACCACATCTGCCCCATTGCTACAGTCCTGATCAAAAGTTTAAGACCACTTGAAAAATGGCAAAAAATCTTATTTTACATTGTTGGATCTTAACAAGGTTCCAAGTAGAGCTTCAACATGCAACAAGAAGAAATGAGTGAGACAAAACATTTTTTGAGCATTCAATTAATTGAAAATAACGATTAAACTGAAGGCAGTTTTTCAGCTGATCAAAATTTTAGGACCACATGCCTTTAAAAGGCAAAATCTGTGCAAAGATGTGGATTCATTGTCATTTTCTGTCAGGTAGTCACACGTTGTCATGGCAAAGGCAAAAAAACGTCTTTTTGGACGTGGTCGGGTTGTTGAACTGCATAAGCAGGGTCTCTCACAGCGCGCCATCGCTACTGAGGTGGGACGCAGTAAGACAGTCATTTGGAATTTCTTAAATGATCCTGAGGGCTATGGAACAAAAAAGTCAAGTGAAAGACCCAAAAAAATTTCATCAGGATCCAATTGGCTGTCCGTTAAGACACTGGACGATCCTCGACCCAAATTAAGGCCCTTACTGGTGCTGACTGCAGCCCCATAGCCATCAGACGGCATCTGAGACTGAAGGGCTTCAAAACAAAAAACATCTTCAAAGACCTCGTCTCCTTGAACGCCACAGAACTGCTCGTTTGGACTTTGCAAGAGAGCACCAAACATGGGACATTCAAAGGTGGAAGAAAGTTTTATTCTCTGAGAAAAAATTTAACCTTGATGGTCCTGATCGTTTCCAACGTTACTGGCATGACAAGCAGATCCCACCTGAGATGTTTTCTACGTGCCACAGTGGAGGGGGCGCCATAATGGTCTGGGGTGCTTTTTCCTTCAGTGGAACAATGGAGCTTCAGGAAGTGCAGGGGCGTCAAACGGCCGCTGGCTATGTCCAGATGTTGCAGAGAGCATTCCTCATGACTGAGGGCCCTCGTCTGTGTGGTAACGACTGGGTTTTTCAACAGGACAACGCTATAGTACACAATGCCCTCAGGACAAGGGACTTCTTCCAGGAGAATAACATCACTCTTTTGGCCCATCCTGCGTGTTCCCCTGATCTAAATCCAAGTGAGAACCTTTGGGGATGGATGGCAAGGGAAGTTTACAAAAATGGACAACAGTTCCAGACAGTAGATGGCTTTCGTGCGGCCGTCTTCACCACTTGGAGAAATGTTCCCACTCACCTCATGGAAACGTTTGCATCGAGCATGCCGAAACGAATTTTTGAAGTGATAAACAATAACGGCGGAGCTACTGATTACTGAGTTCATGTTTGGAAGTTGGATTTCTGTTTTGGGGGGGGTTTAGTTTTTTTTTTGGAGGTGTGGTCCTAAGCTTTTGATCAGCTGAAAAACAGCCTGTTTTCGTTTATTCGTTGTTTTCATTAAATTGAATGCTCAAATTTTTTTTTGTCTCACTCCCATTTCTTCTTGTTGCATGTTGAAGCTCTACTTGGAACCTTGTTAAGATCCAGCCATGCTAAATATGATTTTTTGCCATTTTTCAAGTGGTCTTAAACTTTTGATCAGGACTGTATCTAAATCTCTCAACCTCTCAGTTTTCATTTTTAAAATTGCTTTGGAAAAATGAAAGCAGTTCTGTGATTGGTTGCTAGGGGCAACAAGGACAGTTTTACTGTTGATCTGACCCAATGTGCGAGATGATGGGAGAAATACATTGTGCAATGATGGTTTCTAATATATTGTGTATGAGATGGAGATGGTGGGAGTGACAAATTATGTATAAGATGGAAAAGATGCATTGTGTGTGACATGATGGGAGTAATAAACTGTGAGATGATTGGAGTGCTTACAGATAGTTATCTATAATGTTACATTTTCACAATAAAACATTTTAAAGATATTTCCGATAGTTTACAGTGGATTATTGTGCTATATACAGGACCATACATGGTTATAGTGTAATATATAGGACTATTCATGGTATGTAGTGTAATATACAGGACTATAAATAGGGTGCAGTGTAATATACAGGACTATACACGGGGTGCAGTATAATATACAGGACTATACATGGGGTGCAGTGTAATATACAGGACTATACATGGGGTGCAGTATAATATACAGGACTATACATGGGGTGCAGTGTAATATACAGTACTATACATGGGGTGCAATGTAATATACAGGACTATACATGGGATGCAGTGTAATATCCAGGAGTATACATGGGGTGCAGTGTAATATACAGGACTATACATGGGGTGCAGTGTAATATACAGTACTATACATGGGGTGCAGTGTAATATACAGTACTATACATGGGGTGCAGTGTAATATACAGGACTATACATGGGAGGCAGTGTAATATACAGAACTATACAGTGTTGGACTAGAGTGCCTAGGGCCCACCAATAAAATGTATTTTGGGGGCCCACTGTATGGATACATTCAAATATTGCCTGCTCACACAGCAGCGTACAGCAGCAAGATGCTACCAGATGATTGAATATGGGGGTCCCTGCAGCAACTTTGAGAAGGTAGGTCCTGGGGAGAAGAGGACACTGGCAGCTTTCCCCTATACCTAGAAGTCATCTCATCTCTGATCGTGTCTATAATAATAAACTGGGGAGTTTCTTTAATAATCAATCAAGTGTTTTATATGTACATCGGCTGGTTGAGATGCTGTACATTGAATATATGTATGTAGTGCAGTAAGTCTACTGTGTTATGTGCCACTTGTGCAGGGAATGGGAAACTAGGGGCCACCTTGCTCAGGGGCCCACCGGGGGATTCACCTGTAACCCTGTGGGCCAGTCCGAGCCTGACTGTTATAATGCTCACCCTGAAGTGCCCCAGTATTTATATCACCCCCTACTGTTATATCGCTCGCCCTGAAGCCCTCCCAGTATTTATAATGCCCCCTGCAGTGCCCCCTGTAGTTATATGCCTGTTTACTGTCCTCAAAAATTATAATTCCTCAGCCCCTCCACCATACAGTTCCATGTAAATAACATTATTTCCCTTCTCCGCCATAGAGTGCCATGTAAATACCATCACACCATCTCTCCAGCCCCCTCTAATATACAGTCCCATGTCAATAACATCCCTTTCTATCTATAGCCCCCTCTAAAATACAGTCCCATGTAAATAACATCACACCATCTCTCCTGCCCCCTCAATATACAGTCCCACGTAAATACCATTACCCCCGCCCCAGCCGTCTTCAACATACAGTCTCATTTAAAGAACATAACCCCCTCCCCAGCCGCTTTCAACATACAGTCCCATGTAAATAACCACCCCTCAATATTCAGTCCCATGTAAATAACATAACTTTTCCCCCCAGTCACTTTCAACATACAGTCCCATGTAAATAAAATCACCCCCTCCCCAGCCACCTCCAACATGAAGTCCCATGTAAATCACAACACCCTTCAACATTCAGTCCCATGTAAATAATATCACTTCCTCCCACAGCCGTCTTCAACATATAGTCCCATATAAATAACATCACCCTGCCCCAGCCACCTCCAACATGCATTCCCATGTAAATAGCATCACTCCCTCAACTTTCAGTCCCATGAAAATAACATCACTCCACCCCACTGTCTCATGTAAATAACTTCCCTCCCTTCAGCCCTAACATACAGTCCCAGTTAAATAACTACAACTCCCAACATTGCTCTGCCTCTCACACTGAGTAATCTACCCCTTTACTTACCTCTCCTCATGTAGCAGACCTCACCACAGCTTCTTCCCAGGACTTCTCTTCACTGATGAGTCGTCCTCTCCTGCACTGGTCACATGACGGTGACATTATCGCAGGTCCTTTTCAGCTACTGCATTTAGCACTGATCACATGACCTGTGATGTCATCACAGGTCCTTCAGCTCTTGCAGGGCATTAGAGTCAATTGTATTGCTGTCCTGAAGATGGCAATACAGTTGTATCTAGCAGGCAGGCAGTACATTCGGGGCCTGGGACAAAACATCTAGGGGCCCAGGCCCCGAATGTTTTAACCTAGCAACGCCCCAGATACTCACATATACACTGTATATATATCTATATATACACACACACACACACTGTACATATATCTATATACTCACAGGTCCACTGTACATATATCTATATACTTACACATACACTGTACATATATCTATATACTCACACATACACTGTATATATATATATATATATACTCACACATACACTGTACATATATCTATATACCCCAACGTCCACTGTACATATATTTATGTCGCACCAGGGCGGACTGGCTCTACTTCCTTACGGCGGATGTTCTGGCCATCCCGAAGGGATCCAGTACCTCTGGCTGTAAAGGGCTCGGCAAGTAGTCTTCCTCTCTGGGGGGTGATTCTTGCACGATTCCACAGGCCGCGGTCTCCCTCCTCCTCGGCATCTGGCAATTGATGACCGTTGTATTGATGGTTACCGACGCTATTGCCACACACGCTTGCTGTGGGAGAAGTGTTGGGGTCGCTGGTAAGCCTGGTATGAGGAGCTCCGGCTCTGGCTGGGGTCTTTCCCTACATCGGAGCACGCCATCTGTTGAGGGACGTGTTGGATTTAAATATATATGTATATATGCCCTTACATATATGCATGTATATTGGCCCTTTTGCATGGGCCGGTCCAGGTGGTATGGGTGTATACATGGAGATTTATGTATGCCCCCTTGTCGGCATACATCTCTATGTATAATATATCCATATGCAGGTGGGCTTATTACTGCCCATTTATGATATTGTGTATATGTACATGCATGTAGATGTGCCCCAAACATCTATATGGATGTATATACCTAAGTGCCCCCAGGTTGGGTGGATATATATGATCCCCAGGTTGTGTAGTGTGTATATTTGTACATATATATATATTGATCAGCCTGGTTCGTTTATGACGTGGGAGTGTGTGATGTTATGTTGTAGCAGATGGGGGAAAGGCTTACAGCTTGGGCAGGAAGTCCTTTGTTTCAGTTCTAGCATTCCGTCACACGCCCCCACGATGATGTCATCACCCTCCTGTTAAAGAAGGAGTGGGCTGCTTTTGGGCTATATTAGCCCAAGCCGGACAGAGGTGAGGCTCTTGGAACCTGGACTACAATCAGAGACACATGGGGACTGCTCCCTGAAGGAAGACAGGCCACATGGCCCTGAAGATGGCTGAGTAACCCTTTCCCTCCAGACCCCTAATACACCTGCCCTGATTCACCCCTTCCCTGCCACCAACTCATACCCCTGTAGCTGCCCTGTAATCTTAGCCCTTCACTGCTGCCTGCTTACCCCAGTAGCAGCTGAGTGTGTGTTTTGGGTGGGCTGCTAAGGAATGTATGTATGTGTATTGTACAGCTAGAGTGTGGGGTGGAATTAGACTTGTATTATTGTACCTTGGCCTGTATGTATTAACTCCTGCAGTGCCACCATTGTACGGTTATCCCCCCTGGTTAACCCCTGCAAATCCAAACCCCTACTCCCCTGAATAACCCCTGGTCACCTCCTCACTGTACACTTGTATGGTATTAACCCCTGCATTGCTGCACAGCCCTGAACACCCCCATTGTACAACCCTTACCTACCCTGTCCCACCAACGATCCCTGAAGCCCTGATCACCCCCCCACTGTACCTCACCCCTATTACTGTATTTGTGTCTGTGGCCTGCATACACCCCTGCAGTGCCACCGTTAACCCTTCTCGTACCCCATAGGTACAGTAAGTAGAACCAGGTGGGTGGGCTGCTAATATAAATGTGTGAGTGTATTGTATAGTTAGTTTGTGGGTGGAACTTGGGATTGTGTAGTATAGTTTAGTACCGTATATTTAGTGTTGTATTGTAAGTGTATTATTGTAGTGTGTTGTTATAGTGTGTTTCCTTCTATTGCTGTGTGCTGCTATAAATATATATATATATATATTCCATTGATATAGATATATATATATTTATAGGCAAATATTAGACTGTTACGTATAGTGTGTTAATAAATACTTTTATTTAAGCACAGTGTGTAGTCTTTTGTAGTATATGGCGCCGCTGCATCAATAGTCGCACGTAGTGTAGTTCAGTGGAGTGTATAGGTAACAGAGGTAGTTAGCTAGTTAACATAGCTAAATAGGTTAGGTAGTTTATTTATGTTATGATTTAGGCATAAATAGGCGGAGTCATCACTAGACGGTTTATGCCTATTTATGAATATTAATTATTGATATTTGCATAAATATCAATAATTAATATCCCCCTTAATACCATCATTAGACTCCTGAAGGCATCTCACTCTGCCTGTGGCCTGGGGATCATCCTGCCATTCTTCAGGTGCAGTGAGAGGTACGAGAGGCTTGGGCAGGCAGACTACCGCCACCGCGAAGGGTCCTTGCAGGGACTCCATGGGAGTGAACTCAACAGTGTCCCGCTTGTACAAGCTATGGCATTCTTGCGGGAGATAAAGCCGCTTCACGGAGCGCCTAATTACATAGTGCTCCCGTCCGATCTTGGCGTCTTTGACGAATCCAGACCCACGTTCAACGGAGAATCAGACTACGTACCTCTTTCTCCTTTTAAATACTGGGTCTCTGGGCTGAGGCCGGTCCCACACTCTAATGGCCCAGTTCTCTATGGCCTTATGATAATCCCACATGTTATAGGCGTGGGCGGTGACCTCTTTGGGGACGATAGAATTAAGTCCATCGAACGACCCATGTATTTTGGGCAGCGGAGTGGAAACTCCGACCGCCTCCGCCACGGCAGCTGGCATAGGGAATGCCCGCAGTACCCTTGGAGAGGATCGCTGTACCTGCAAGACAGAGATCTCCTCGGGTTCCGGCTTGGCTTCCGGGTCCTCATAACTCCAGCACATGCCGCCCCAGTCTGGCTGCAGTTGACGCACCATCTTGTCTTTTTCAGGGCTGGTACAGACAGGAAATGAAGGAGGGTTTTCAGAGGAGGAGCTTCCACTTCCTCTCTTCTTGCAGTAACATCGCTCCCGGTGGGCAGGGCTAGATTCTCCTGTTCTAACTGGGGGCGTTGCTAGACTTTCCCGCTTTAGCTGAGCATGAAGAAGCTGCACCATCACAGTCAAAGATGGCTGACTAACCCTTCGGATGCCAACACGCACTTTGCTGCGCCTGTCGCTCCGCAGTAAACACAAAGTCATTTTTAAAAGTATCTTTGTAAATCCAATAGGCTAGTTCATAGGCACACAAATTTAACCGATTCGGATCCTGTTCGTGACGCCAAATTATGCAATAGACGGGTGGTGGTGTTCACTACTTGGGGTCTCTTAACGTTAAAGTGTTTGTCGTGACGCCAGTTGCATTTCAGCAACGAGGGACGGAGTCCCCCTAAGTAGATGGTGCTGATGGTGGGTACCCAGGATTGGAATTCCAGAGTGGTGTAGGGTTGGCCTAATGTCCCTTAAAGGTGTTGCACTTGTCATGGTGCTCCTACCTGGATACACTGGAACCCCAAGTGTGGCCGTCCGCTGCAGTGAAAATGGGGTAGTTGAATGGTGGTATGAAGAAATAAATTGAATCCAGACCTTGTAATGAACTTGACAACAGCTTTACTTGAATAAACTTTCATCAGGCAACAATCTTCCAACTTTATCTTGGTCACCAGCGAGCTTTGGCATAAATTCTGGCAGGCAAACACTCTCAGCTCTACTACATCTGCTACTCTTTAGCTCTGCTGTGCTGTCAGGATTAAAGAGGACCTTTCACTAGAATAAAACATCTAAACTAACTATACAGACATGGAGAGCGGCGCCCAGGGATCCCCCTGCACTTACTGTTATACCTGGGCGCCGCTCCGTTCTCCCGTTATAGCCTCCGGTATCTTCATAGTTAGGCTCCACCCAGGGGAACCTGCCGGCGTCTCATTCTCCCATGCTGTAGCGCTGGCCAATCGCAGCGCTCAGCTCATAGCCTGAGAGAAAAAAAAGCCTCTCAGGTATGAGCTGAGCACTGCGATTGGCCAGCGCTACAGCATGGGAGAATGAGACGCCGGTAGGTTCCCCTGGGTGGAGCCTAACTATGAAGATACCGGAGGCTATACTGGGCGAACGGAGCGGCACCCAGGTATAACAGTAAGTGCAGGGGGATCCCTGGGCGCTGCTCTATATGAGTGTATAGTTAGTTTAGATGTTTTGTTCTAGTGAAAGGTCCTCTTTAAATAGGAACTTTTCCTTTCTGCTGTATGCTGTAACTTAACTTTATCATCTGGTCTGTCTCTGTCTTGCTTTATCCAAGGAACTATACTTCCTGGTTTCTGAGGCTTGTAGCTTGGGCCTCCAGGTCCAACAGAACTGATGGTGCTCTGCTGGCCAAGGCAGGGCTCGCCTCTAACTAGCTGAACTCCTCCCTCTCTAGAGAGGGCTAGAATGGACAGAAAGGCTCCATTCTAGGCAAAACTAGCTCTGCCATTATTGCTGCCATCTGCTAAAGGACCAGGTACATTACACTTAAAGAGCACCTTTCACTTGTAAAAACTATGTGAACTAAGTATGCTGCCATGTAGAGCGGCGCCCGGGGATCTCACTGCACTTACTATTATCCCCGGGCGCCGCTCCGTTCTCCCGTTATGCCCTCCGGTACCTTTGCTCCTTAAGTTATAGTAGGCGGGTCTTCCCTTGTCGTGTGGGCGTCTCCTTCTCCTAGGCTGCAGCGCTGGCCAATCACAGCGCACAGCTCACAGCCTGGGAGGTTTTTTTCTCCCTACTGTAACTTAAGGAGCAAAGGTACCGGAGGGCATTATGGGAGAACGGAGCGGCGCCCGGGGATAATAGTAAGTGCAGTGAGATCCCCGGGCGACGCTCTACATGGCAGCATACTTAGTTCACATAGTTTTTACAAGTGAAAGGTCCTCTTTAACATAACAGTTGCATAGAAATAAATACACATTTTGCAGAATCTGGAAATAAGTGCATAGAATGACATTAGGTTAACCGCATGAGATAGTATAGAGGCGTCAAAGGTGGTAATGCCACTCTGGGGCATTATATATCTATACACACAGCTTGGTTCTGTTACTGTATCTATACACACAGCCTGGTTCTGTTACTATATATATACACACAGCTTGGTTCTGTTACTGTATCTATACACACAGCTTGGTTCTGTTACTGTATCTATATAAATGCAGCGGAGTACGGGATTGGCCAGGGGTCCCTTAAAGGGAATGTGTTTGTCATGACGCCTGTTGCATTTCAGCAACGAGGGACAGGGTCCCCCTTTTAGTAGGAATGGTGGTACCCAGGATAGGAATGCCAGAGTGGTGTAAGGGTGGCCTAATGTCCCTTGGTGGTGTAGCATGTGTCACGGTGCTCCTACCTGGATTCACTGGAACCCCAGGTGTGGTCGTCCACTGCAGAAAAGGGTAGTTGAATGATGAGAGTGATGAAAAGAATTGAGTCCAGCCTTGGTATAGTGTTGAACAATAGCTTTAACAAACTTGCATCAGAAACAATCTTCAAACTTTGTATTGGTCATCAGCAGGTTTTGGCTTAACTCTTGGCAGGCAAGCACATTCAGCTCTGCTACATCTGTCACTCTTTGACTCTTCTGTGCTGACAGGATTAAATAGAAACCTTTCCTTTCTGCTGAACTTTACTTGCTGTAGTCTGACTCTGTCTCTCTCTTTCTCTTTATTCTTCTCTTTATCCAGGGGACTACACTTCCTGGCTTCTCTTGAGACTCTTGGGACTTTTCTCTGGTTCCAGCAGAGCTGATGGTGCTCTGCTGCTCTGCTAGCCTAGGCAGGGCTCCCCCAGAAGGGACGAGCTCCCTCCTGCACAACATCCCTCTTGCAGGGGATCCTCTAGACTGACTTTCCACTAACTAAACTTCTCTCTCTCTAGAGAGGGCTGGAATGGACAAAAAGGTTCCATTCCAGATAAACTAGCTCTGCCAATATATTGCCGCCATCTGCTGGTGAACCAGGCACATTACATTATACATAACAGTTTCATAGGAAATAGAGATACACATCTTTGTAGGATATGGAATAAATACACATGATGACACCAGGGCAACCATAGTGATGTGGGCAAAAAAAGTGTATGTAGTGGGGCGTTACATACACAGCCTGGTTCTGTTACTAAATCTATACACACAGCTTGGTTCTGTTACTGTATCTATACACACAGCTTGGTTATGGTACTGTATCTATACACACACAGCTTGGTTCTGTTACAATATGTATACACACAGCTTGGTTATGGTACTGTATCTATACACACACAGCTTGGTTCTGTTACAATATGTATACACACAGCTTGGTTCTGTTATGGTATCTATATACTATTACACACAGGTTGGTTCTGTTACTGTATCTTGGTATTGAGCTTGAAAGTGGGTGCCCAAGTTCAAATTTTTAAGGGCAAACTACAGGGAGGCTGTTAAAATAAAAATGAAAAAAAAAAAAAAAAAAACACTTAAACTCACTTTCCTGACCACTATTTGATCCAGCACCACTGCTCTCTCCTGTCCACCACGCTGCAGCTGGGACATAGTGGGTCATTACTAAGCTTAAATATATGCCTTTATTAGGCGTATTTCAGGTGCAGATTGCGCCGCAGTCTGTGACGTCTCCCTGCTCACGCCAGGTCTAAGAAAGTGGGCGTGGTGTGGGCGGGAGGCTGTCTTACATTAACAACTGACTGAGGATCTGTCGACGTTATGAAGACACCGGCGCCTCTTCGCCACTGCCAGCTATGGGATTTATTAAAACCCGGTGTCTAAAATGCGGGTCTTAATAAATGTGCCTCATAATGTTTTAGCTGCTGCAGTGACATGCCTGTATACCGTACATGACTGCTGTAACCAATCACTGGCCTCAGTGGTATACAGCACTCATGGTCCCAGCCACCAGAGAGGCCGGCGCTTTTTTTCTATAGTGTGCAAGCACGACCACCACTGATGGATTGCCGTGTGGTCTCAACCATAGAAACGAGCAGTGCATAATGTGATGAAAAATTTCAATGATCGTTGGTGTCTAGTGGGTATACCAGGGTGCCAGCACATTGCTGGCACCCTGGTATAAACGGCTGACATCTGCGATGTCAGCCGTTTAACCCTTTCCATACAGCGGACCGCTGTATGGAAAAGGTTAACAGCGCAGGGAGCTCCCTCCCTCTCCCATCGGGGGGCTGCTGTGCCTTTGCAGCTCCCCGATGGGAGAGGGAGAGAGCCCCCCTCAGCCCTGTGCTTACCCTTCCCCGTCTGCGCAGTTCTGACCAGTACTGAGCAGACGGGGAAGGTTCCCATGGCAACAGGACGCCTCTCAGGCATCCTGCTGTCCATGGTGCTGAACAGATCTATGCTAAAAGGCATAGATCTGTTCAGACAAGTGTAAAATACAGTACAATACAATATATATTGTTCTGTACTGTATTATACAGACATCAGACCCACTGGATCTTCAAGAACCAAGTGGGTCTGGGTCAAAAAAAAAGTTAAAAAAAGTTAAAAAAGTAAAGTTTCAAAAAAACACATTTATCACTGAATAAAAAAAATAAAAATAAAATACACTACACATATTAGGTATCGCCGCGTCCGTAACGACCTGATCTATAAAACGGTCATGTTACTTTCCCCGCACGGTGAACGCCATAAAAATAAAAAAATAAAAACTATGAGGAAATTGAAATTTTGCCCACCTTACTTCCCAAAAAAGGGAATAAAAGTGATCAAAAAAGTCGCATGTACGCCAAAAAAGTACCAATCAAACCGTCACCTCATCCCGCAAAAAATGAGCCCTTACATGTGACAATGGCCCAAAAAATAAAAAAACTATGGGTCTCAGACTATGGAGATACTAAAACATGATTTTTTTTTGTTTCAAAAATGATATTATTGTGTAAAACCCTGATAAATTATAAAAAGGTAGACATATTAGGTATTGCCATGTCCGTAAGAACCTGATCTATAAAATTACCACATGACCTAACCCCTTAGGTGAACACTGTAAAAAAAATTAAATAAAAACGGTGTCAAAAAAGCAATTTTTTTGTTACCTTACATCACAAAAAGTGTAATAGCAAGCGATCAAAAAGTCATATGGACCCCAAAATAGTGCCAATCAAACCGTCATCTCATCCTGCAAAAATGATACCCAACCTGAGACAATCGCCAAAAAACTGAAAAAAACTATGGCTCTCAGACAATGGAGACACTAAAACATGTTTTTTTTTTGTGTCAAAAATGATATTATTGTGTAAAACCTAAATAAATAAAAAAGTATACATATTAGGTATCGTCACGTCCGTAAGAACCTGCTCTATAAAAATAGCACATGATCTAACCTGTCAGATGAACGTTGTAAATAATAAAAAATAAAAACAGTGCCAAAACAGCTATTTTTTGGCAAATTTTCCATTTTAATTAATTTTTTTCCATAACAAAGCAAGGGTTAACAGCCAAACAAAACTCAATATTTATTGCCCTGATTCTTTAGTTTATAGAAATGCCCCATATGTGGTCGTAAACTGCTGTATGGCCACACGGCAGGGCGCAGAAGGAAAGGAATGCCATATGGTTTTTGGAAGGCAGTTTTTGCTGGACTGGTTTTTTGACACCATGTCCCATTTGAAGCCCCCCTGATGCACCCCTAGAGTAGAAACTCCAAAAAATGACCCCATTTTAGAAACTACACACATCAAGGTATTCAAAACTGATTTTACAAACTTTGTTAACCCTTTAAGTGTTCCACAAGAGTTAATGGCAAATGGAGATGAAATTTCTGAATTTCTATTTTTTGTTACATTGCCTCACAAAAAGTGTAATATAGAGCAACCAAAAATCATATGTACCCTAAAATAGTACCAACAAAACTGCCACCTTATCCCGTAGTTTCCAAAATGGGGTCACTTTTTTGGAGTTTCTAACCTAGGGGTGCATCAGGGGGGCTTCAAATGGGACATGGTGTCTAAAAACAATCCAGCAAAATCTGCCTTCCAGAAACCATATGGTGTTCCTTTCCTTCTGCGCCCTGCCGTGTGCCCGTACAGAAGTTTACGACCACATATGGGGTGTTTCTGTAAACTACAGAATCAGGGCCATAAATAAAGAGTTTTGTTTGGCTGTTAACCCTTGCTTTGTTACTGGAAAAAAAATATTAAAATAGAAAATCTGCCGAAAAAGTGAAATTTTGAAATTGAATCTCTATTTTCCATTAACTCTTGTGAAACACCTAAAGGGTTAACAACTTTTGTAAAATCAGTTTTGAATACCTTGAGGGGTGTAGTTTTTTTAGATGGGGTCACTTTTATGGAGTTTCTACTCTAGAGGTGCATCAGGGGGGCTTCAAATGGGACATGGTGTAAAAAAGAACAGTCCAGCAAAATTAGCCCTCCAAAAACCAAACGGCGCACCTTTCACTCTACGCCCCGCTGTGTGGCCGTACAGTAGTTTACGGCCACATATTGGGTGTTTCTGTAAACGGCAGAGTCAGGGCAATAAAGATACAGTCTTGTTTGGCTGTTAACCCTTGCTTTGTTAGTGGAAAAAATGGGTTAAAAGGAAAAATTAGACAAAAAAAATGAAATTCTCAAATTTCCTCCCCGTTTGCCAATAACTCTTGTGCAACACCTAAAGGGTTAACAATGTATGCAAAATCAGTTTTGAATACCTTGAGGGGTGTAGTTTCTTAGATGGGGTCATTTTTGGGTGGTTTCTATTATGTAAGCCTCGCAAAGTGACTTCAGACCTGAACTGGTCCCTAAAAATTGAGTTTTTGTAAATTTCGGAAAAATTTCAAGATTTGCTTCTAAACTTCTAAGCCTTATAACATCCCCAAAAAATAAAATATCATTCCCAAAATAATTCAAGCATGAAGTAAACATATGGGGAATGTAAAGTCATCACAATTTTTTGGGGTATTACTATGTATTACAGAAGTAGAGAAACTGAAACTTTTAAATTTGCAAATTTTTCCAAATTTTTGGTAAATTAGGTATTTTTTTGTGCAAAAAAAATAATTTTTTTGACTTTATTTTACCAGTGTCATGAAGTACAATATGTGACGAAAAAACAATCTCAGAATGGCCTGGATAAGTCAAAGCGTTTTAAAGTTATTAGCACTTAAAGTGACACTGGTCAGATTTCCAAAAAATGGCCTGGTCCTTAAGGTGAAAATGAGCCCGGTCCTGAAGGGGTTAAAAAGTGGGTTTTGGAAATTTTCTTAAAAATTTTAAGAATTGCTTCTAAAATTATAATCCTTCTAACGTCCTAAAAAATTAAAAATGACATTTCCAAAATGATTCCAACATAAAGTAGACATATGGGGAATGTTAAGTAATAAATATTTTAGGAGGTATCGCTTCCTGTTTTAAAAGCAGAGAAATAGAAATGTTGAAAATTGCAAATTTTTCAAATTTTTGGGTAAATTTGGGATTTTTTCATAAATAAAGGTGAAATATATTGACTCAAATTTATGACTATCATGAAGTACAATGTATCACGAGAAAAGAATCCAAAGTTAATAACACATAAAGTGACATGTCAGATTTGCAAAATTAGGTCAAAAATGGCTTGGTCTTGAAAGGGTTAATTTGTTCATAGATTTCCAGGAGGAATAACAGAAGAACAGGACAATACAGAGATTTATCCTAGAGACAGATTATTTCATAAATATGGCACATGTAGTTTATGGCCATCTTTATAATGCAGATTATTGCTCCACCTTTGCAGCACATTTCATTTGATAAGTTTCCAATGAGTTCCCTAAAAATCAAAGAAAAATGGAAACTTAAATCCATTACATTCATAGAAGAAATGTATTTTCAATAAGTATTATAAAAAATAAAAAAAAAAGATGGCAGAAATGGCTGAACGCTATTGGTCAGTTCCTGCTCACATCACAACCGTGTAACCAGGGCAACTGTGGTGCCCGCATCTGAATGGTAGGTGGCAGTTGGAAGTGGCAGTTAGAGTTGACTGGCGACGGAGGACATACCAGTATCTGCTGACCTGATGGAAAGCGCTACAATGGATTCGAAGGAAGAGGAGATTGTTGTGAGGAAGAGAGGAGCGAAGAAAAGAAGAGGAATTTCTGACTCATCGGCTGATGAGCAGAAGGTGATGGAGAAAGAAGAGGAGACTCGCATCGGGAGGAAAGGAGGGAAGAAGAGACGGACCATCCTGACCTCAGCGGATGAAGAGAAGGAGACACCCAAGAGGAGCAAGAAGAGGAAGAAGAGAAGACCATCCAGCTCCTCCAAGAAGACGTCTCCTAAGGATCAGCTCATTCAAGTGAAAGAAGATGTGACTAAAGAGCCCAAATGTGCCAAGAAGAGAAAGCTCATCCTTATCTCTTCAAAAGGAGCAAAGAAGTCCCTGATCAAGGAGGACGACACCGTGAAGACAGAAGACCGGCAGGAGGACCAGAGAGTCTCAGGTAGATGCACATATACAGGAATACACAAGTTATACATCCTGGACACTTTGTTATAACTTTACATTAATCTGATCTGTAGCGCTGAGACCTGAGACAAGCAGAAGGAAGGGGCTTCCACATTTACAGCTGGGGGATTATTAGGGGTGGGGGAGGGGTACTAGCCGCCATGTATACTGGGTGCTCAGTTCCATGGAAGTGACAACAAGCCATTCTGTCTTGGTCAGGGTATTTAGATACAGGGCTGGGGCAGTAAAGTGTGAATTAGGTCATACACAGTCCAATCTTAAGCATTTCATGTTATTATAGCAATTATTTCTAATCCCCCCAATAGTATCCTGTATGAGTTGTCAGCAGAGCCTGTGCATGGACAGAATACAGGCTGTCATAAACAGCAGCCCATAGTGTGTACAGTACACACTGTAACAACCCTGCATGCACAGGAGTGATCCTGATACATGGAGCAATGTGCCCCTAATGGAAATGATTAGAAGTGGTCAGGAGCTCCAAGGCCATAGAAATGTACAAGGCCACATGCCAAGCCCATGTTTACACCTCACTGACCTCCAAGGTGACTTCTAATATTTTTAATAATGTATTCTAGGAAGTGCATTACTCCTTGTGATACACCCTGTAGCTGCTGCAGAACTTCTTTCTTTAGGCCACTTTCACATGAGGATTTTTGTAATTCAAACCCAGGAACAGAAAATACATAAGAAATGCAGAGTTTTCCATGATCCTTCCTCTCTGTGTAGGTTCCACTCTGGGTTTAGAATCACAAATACTGACCCCAATACTGACCTTAATATGTAAGTGGGAAAGAGCCCCCAGTAATGGACTGGGAGGAGGTCTGCAGCATCTGAGCTGTGTAATGCTGTTCTGCAGCAGCTTTGAAAACTCTATTTATTTAGGTGGTTTGAGGTCTATATATATTATGGGGCGAGTATGAACTCCAGGATTCGTATTCAGGGGTCTGGTCTGCAAGTTTACAAAGTTTTTGTTTTTATGGGGATCACTGTAAAAATGATGTTATCTGTATCTGGCCGGTCATTACAGTCATGGTGATACTAAATATATGTGTTTACTACATGTGCAAAATAAAATATTCTAAAACCCAGAACTTTTGTATTTATTCAACAGACCTTTAATTTTTATTGGTACCAAACATACAACTTTTTGACCACTTTTTATTCCATCGTTTGGGAGGTGAAGTGACCAAAAAGCAGCAAATCTTACATTGTGTATTTTTTTTAAGTGTTCACTGTATGGGATATTTTAATAGGTTGGAAGTTTACAGACATGGTGATACCAGTTATGAATATATGGTATTGTTTGCATTTTCATATGATAAATGTGAAAAAAAATTCATTGTTCATATTTTTTTAATGTTTTGAAACCTTTTATTAAACATTTGACACACACTGTGTATGGCGTCTGCCCTATACACTCCACTGCGAAATATGTATGTCACATGTCAGGAAGGGTTAAAGGGGTTGGTATTAAAATATCAAGATATTTTTCAAAAGAGGTGATTGTCTTAACAAGAAAAAATAAAAACAGCCAATTCACCATTTTGGGTCATCTTGTGCCACCCCCAAAAAAATTAACAAAAAGTGACAAAAAATTTGTATGTACCCACAAAATGTAGCAATAGAAACTATAGTTAATTTTGTAAAATACAAGCTCTCATACAGCTCTAAAATATAAAAAAGTTGTGGCTGTCAGAAAATCTTGATGCAAAGAAATTTTTGTTTATTCAATATAACTGCTCGTATCCAGAGGTTATGACCACTCCGCAATCCAGCAGAGGTGGCCATGCTTGTACACTATAGAAAAAAAGTGCTGGCCTTTCTGGTGGCTGGGACTGCAGGAGTGCGCATAGGCCGGCACTTTTTCCTATAGTGTGCAAGCATGGCCACCTATACTGGAATGCAGGGTGGCTGTAACCCCTGGATATGAGCAGTGTATAATTTGATGGAAAAATTAATCAAGCCAGCAAAGGAAGCAATATGGACAATCACAATACATTAGTAAGGGTCTTGTATTAACTTTCTCTACATGGTAAATGCAACTTACTGTACTGAAGTGAGACAACCCCTTTAGGGGGTTAAGGTACTTGGACTGGGGTCTGTATTTATTTAGGGGGGTCTGTTTTCTGTATTTATTTTGGAGTCTGGTCGGAGTCTGTATTTATCTATGGGTGCTAGATGCTATTAACCTCTTGCCGTCACACTAATGCCGAAAGGCGTCAGTGCGGCGGCTCTCTCAGGTCTCAATGACGCCTATTGGCGTCATCTCGTGAGACCCGAGATTTCATGTGAACGCGCGCGCTGCTCGGAGGTCATACTACAGCCTGCCAGCGATGATCATTCGCTGGCAGGCTGTAGATGTTAAAATAATCGCATCAGAAAGGTATATTAGACGCTGTTTTGTTAACAGCGTCTGATATACCTGCTACCTGGTCCTCTGGTGGTCCCTTTTGCTTGGATCGACCACCAGAGGACACAGGCAGCTCTGTAAGTAGCACCAATCACCACACTACACCCCCCCTGTCACTTATTAACCCCTTATTAACCCCTGATCACCCCATATAAACTCCCTGATCACCCCCCTGTCATTGATCACCCCCCTGTAAGGCTCCATTCAGATGTCCGTATGTGTTTTGCGGATCCACGGATCCGCAAAACACGGACACCGGCAATGTGCTTTCCGCATTTTGTGGATCCGCACATTGCCAGAACTATATAGAATATACCTTTTCTTGTCCGCAATTGCGGACAAGAATAGGACATGTTCTATATTTTTGCAGAACGGAAGTGCAGACCCGGAAGTGCAGATCCGCAATTCCGGATCCGAGCGGGACAAAGTCTGTCTCCATAGAAATGAATGGGTCTGCAAAACCGTTCCGCAAAATGCGGAACAGAATTGCGGACGTATGAATGTGGCCTAAGGGTCCATTATCACCGCCAGTAAGTTAGCTACTTGTTAGGTAGTTAGCGCCCAGCCCACCGCACCTTAGTCGCTGATTAGCGTCATCACTGTCGCTAATCAGCACTAGTACTATATAGTATCTGTAAGTGATCAAGACTGATCGCAATCAGATCTATATCAGTACATTAGGGTCACCTTAGGCTCTACAAAAAACGCAGTGTTCGCCCGATCAGGCCTGATCTTGTGCGCACACTTGCGTTCAGTCCGCCCCACCGCAGTGACAGAAATATTTTTTTTTCTGATCACTGCAAAAACACCGTAAAATCGCTGCGGCTCTATAAAGATCACTTTTGAGGGGCATGGCGAGTTCATAGATTTTTTTTTTGCCACAAGTTAGCGAAAATTGATTTTTTTTTTTGTTTTTTCTTACAAAGTCTCATATTCCACTAACTTGTGCCAAAAAATAAAATCTTACATGAACTCACCATACCCCCTCATGGAATCCAAATGTGTAAAACTGCCCTGTGAAATCCTAAAGGTACTCATTGGAATTTGGGCCCCTTTGCGCATCTTGGCTGCAAAAAAGTGTCACACATGTGGTATCGCCGTACTCAGGAGAAGTAGGGCAATGTGTTTTGGGGTGTATTTTTACATATACCCATGCTGGGTGAGAGAAATATCTCTGTAAATTGACAACTTTGTATAAAAAAATTGAAAAAAAGTTGTCATTTACAGAGATATTTCTCACACACAGGATGGGTATGTGTGAAAAGACACCCCAAAACACATTGCCCTACTTCTTCTGAGTACGGCGAAACCACATGTGTGACACTTTTTTGCAGCTTAGGTGCGCAAAGGGGCCCGAATTCCAATGAGTACCTTTTAGGAGGGCATTTTTAGACATTTGGATTCCAGACTTCTTCTCACGCTTTAGGGCCCCTAAAATGCCAGGGCAGTATAAATACCCCACAAGTGACCCCATTTTGGAAAGAAGACACCCCAAGGTATTCCGTGAGGGGCATGGCGAGTTCATGTAAAATTTTATTTGTTGTCACAAGTTAGTGGAATATGAGACTTTGTAAGGAAAAAAAAAAATAAACTTCTATGAACTCGCCATGCCCCTCACGGAATACCTTGGGGTGTCTTCTTTCCAAAATGGGGTCACTTGTGGGGTATTTATACTGCGCTGGCATTTTAGGGGCCCTAAAGCGTGAGAAGTAGTTTGGAATCCAAATACGTAAAAATGCCCTGTGAAATCCTAAAGGTACTCATTGGAATTTGGGCCCCTTTGAGCACCTAGGCTGCAAAAAAGTGTCACACATGTGGTATCGCCGTACTCAAAAGAAGTAGGGCAATGTGTTTTGGGGTGTATTTTTACATATACCCATACTGTGCGTGAGAAATAGTTGTCAATTTACAGAGATATTTCTCTCACCCAGCATGGGTACACTGCGTGCAGAATTATTAGGCAAATGAGTATTTTGACCACATCATCCTCTTTATGCATGTTGTCTTACTCCAAGCTGTATAGGCTCGAAAGCCTACTACCAATTAAGCATATTAGGTGATGTGCATCTCTGTAATGAGAAGGGGTGTGGTCTAATGACATCAACACCCTATATTAGGTGTGCATAATTATTAGGCAACTTCCTTTCCTTTGGCAAAATGGGTCAAAAGAAGGACTTGACAGGCTCAGAAAAGTCAAAAATAGTGAGATATCTTGCAGAGGGATGCAGCACTCTTAAAATTGCAAAGCTTCTGAAGCGTGATCATCGAACAATCAAGCGTTTCATTCAAAATAGTCAACAGGGTCGCAAGAAGCGTGTGGAAAAGCCAAGGCGCAAAATAACTGCCCATGAACTGAGAAAAGTCAAGCGTGCAGCTGCCAAGATGCCACTTGCCACCAGTTTGGCCATATTTCAGAGCTGCAACATAACTGGAGTGCCCAAAAGCACAAGGTGTGCAATACTCAGAGACATGGCCAAGGTAAGAAAGGCTGAAAGACGACCACCACTGAACAAGACACACAAGCTGAAACGTCAAGACTGGGCCAAGAAATATCTCAAGACTGATTTTTCTAAGGTTTTATGGACTGATGAAATGAGAGTGAGTCTTGATGGGCCAGATGGATGGCCCGTGGCTGGATTGGTAAAGGGCAGAGAGCTCCAGTCCGACTCAGACGCCAGCAAGGTGGAGGTGGAGTACTGGTTTGGGCTGGTATCATCAAAGATGAGCTTGTGGGGCCTTTTCGGGTTGAGGATGGAGTCAAGCTCAACTCCCAATCCTACTGCCAGTTTCTGGAAGACACCTTCTTCAAGCAGTGGTACAGTGCTCCATCACACGCGTCCAAGTACTCCACAGCGTGGCTGGCAAGAAAGGGTATAAAAGAAGAAAATCTAATGACATGGCCTCCTTGTTCACCTGATCTGAACCCCATTGAGAATCTGTGGTCCATCATCAAATGTGAGATTTACAAGGAGGGAAAACAGTACACCTCTCTGAACAGTGTCTGGGAGGCTGTGGTTGCTGCTGCACGCAATGTTGATGGTGAACAGATAAAAACACTGACAGAATCCATGGATGGCAGGCTTTTGAGTGTCCTTGCAAAGAAAGGTGGCTATATTGGTCACTGATTTGTTTTTGTTTTGTTTTTGAATGTCAGAAATGTATATTTGTGAATGTTGAGATGTTATATTGGTTTCACTGGTAAAAATAAATAATTGAAATGGGTATATATTTGTTTTTTTGTTAAGTTGCCTAATAATTATGCACAGTAATAGTCACCTGCACACACAGATATCCCCCTAAAATAGCTAAAACTAAAAACAAACTAAAGACTACTTCCAAAAATATTCAGCTTTGATATTAATGAGTTTTTTGGGTTCATTGAGAACATGGTTGTTGTTCAATAATAAAATTAATCCTCAAAAATACAACTTGCCTAATAATTCTGCACTCCCTGTATATGTAAAAATACACCCCAAAACACATTGCCCTACTTCTTCTAAGTACGGCGATACCACATGTGTGACACTTTTTTGCAGCCTAGGTGCATAAAGGGGCCGAAAGTCCAACGAGTACCTTTAGGCTTTACAGGGTTGCTCACTATTTAGCCCCGCCCAAAATGCCAGAACAGTAAACACACCCTACAAGGTATTCCGACCCCATTTCGGAATGTAGACCCCCGAAGGTATTCACTGGGGGGCATAATGAGTCCGTGGGAGATTTTTTTTTTTTTTACCAGAAGTTAGCAGAAATGGAAACTTTATTTTATTTATTTTTTCCTCAGAAAGTGTCATTTTCCGCTAACTTGTGAAAAAAAATTAAATCCTACATGAACTCACCATGCCCCTCCGCGAATACTTTGGGGTGTCTTCTTTCGAAAATGGGGTCATTTGGGGGGTATTTATACTATCCTGGCATTCTAGTACCTCAAGAAACATGACAGGTGCTCAGAAAGTCAGAGCTGCTTCAAAATGCGGAAATTCACATTTTTGTACCATAGTTTGTAAACGCTATAACTTTTGCGCAAACCAATAAATAAACACTTATTGGATTTTTTTTTATCAAAGACATGTAGCACAATAAATTCTGACACAAATTTGTATAGAAATGCAATTATATTTGAACAATTTTACCAGAAAAAGTTAAAAATACACTTTTTTGAGAAAATTGCGGTCTATTTTGATTAATATCAGAAAAACGAAAAATCTCAGCAGCAATCAAATACCACCAAAAGAAAGCTGTATTTGTGAGAAGAAAAGGAGGTAAAATTAAATTGGGTGCCAAGTTGCATGACCGAGCAATAAACCGTTAAAGTTGTGAAGTGCCGATTTGTAAAAAAGGGCCTGGTCACTAGGGGGGTATAAACCTGTGGTCCTTAAGTGGTTAAATAGAATAATATAGTCCCCCACCTATCACCATTCCAAGTCTATGGAACTGCTGGAGATAGCCCAGCTCTGTGTTTGGCAATGCTGATTCATTACAGTTGTCAACAATGGTCTATGAGAGTAACAGAAAGGGCCAAGACAATCGATGTGGTATTAAAGGGTTTCTACCACCAGAAATACTGTTATGTAGCTGACTGATATAGCGATGCGCTAATGTCAGCACTACATAACAGTGTGTTTCTAACATTAGTCCCTGCAGCCGTTTTTGTTACCAATTCCCGCGCCTGTGCTTCTGTATTCTCCCGGCGCCGGCTTCCTCACTGCGCCTGCACCAACTACGTTACAATGAGGAAGCCGGCACCAGGAGCGCGGCATTCAATCACTGCGCCTGCGCCGAATACAGAAGCGCACGGCGCAGGCGCGGGAATTGGTACGAGATACTGAGAAGTTTCACGTCAATCAACAGGAGCGGGGCGGGCTGGAGGGACGCGATGGGCGGCTGAAATGGTTAGTGGACAGAGTCCTCTAGGTGCTAATGACGCCCACATAGCACCTAGAGGCTCATTAGCATATCTATAAAAGTGCTTTTTTAACAAAAACGGCTGCAGGGACTAATGTTAGAAACACACTGTTATGTAGTGCTGACATTAGCGCATCGCTATATCAGTCAGCTACATAACAGTATTTCTGGTGGTAGAAACCCTTTAATGCCTCAGATAGGAATATCCCTTTAAATGTCTTATCCTGTTTTTCTATTATTTCCCCCCCAGTTGAGGACAGTGGTGTTCGGCCAACCTGCTCTAGAAGCACAATCTCCGAGAACATCAGGGGGAGATTATTATTCCATCATGTGCTCGGGCTGGGAAGTTATGGAAAGGTCGTCTTGGCTGAGGACACTTCTAACCATCAGAAGTATGCTGTGAAGATCATCAGCAAGAGATCCATGCTTGCCGACTGTGATGAGGCGGATGTGTTGGTGGAGCACCGAGTGTTACAGCTGGCATCTGGGAGCCCCTTCCTTGTCCACGCGGCCTTTGCATTTCAGACCAAGGTACACTACTGACAACCTCACTTTTATCAAATGTCTCCACTCATAACCCAATCAGTATAAAAGGGGCCAGCAGCAGTCGCTGGAGAACCCAAGACCCTTCACTGTAAGACCTGACAGAATGACTATCCATGTCAGAGCGAATGGGTCTGGTAGAACTGCAGGGACCCCCAGTTATAAGAAGAACAGGGGTCTCTGAAGAGGTAGTTTGCATACATGACCAATGCTTTATTTAAAACTCCATTAAAACACATACAATGGCTGTGTGCTCTCTGCTTCCGGGTGTGTACTCATACGCTCCGCGATCTGCAAGATGCGGCTAAAGAGGGGATGTGTGCTATCTTTTGAGGATCGGTGTCCGTTTTTCGCAAATCCGCAGTTTGCGGTCTGGAAAAAAGGATGTGGTCATGCGAATGGGACCTAAGGGTTGTCCACCATGTCTCCATCACAGGACCAGGACAGATTTATAGCAGCTACAGGAAACCATTGAAGGTTCCTATTCAATAACTGCAAGCAGAGATCATAACTGACAATCTGATACAGAAAGATTATAAAACTGTATAATCTTTCACTATATACAAAGAATAACCATTACTTAATGAAACTGGAATATCCCTTCAAGGATTACAGAAGCCACTGCTATATTCTGTACAGTAAATGTGTAAATGTGATCTGATGGTTCAATAATGCCGTCTTCTATGTCACAGATGCTTGTTCTACTTGGGCTGGAATACATGAGCTGCGGGGACCTTGATCAATTCCTGAGGGTGAAGGGGCGGCTTGACATCCCCAGTGCAAGGTAAGGCTGGATACAAAACCTCAGCTAAACGGTGAGAAGATGCCATGAAATGTTAGACACAGCGTCCTGCCTCATGTACATCACACTGATGAGATCTGCTCCCACGTTTCTTCTCTACCAAAGAAGGATTGAAGAAATGTTAGGGAATGTTTCCCCTCTTCCTTGGGCTCTGATCCTCCATCTGATATTAAAAGACATACAGGAGAACAGATCTCCCCCGTGTGACGTGAAGAAGCCTTAGTCACATTCCCAGGTATTAAAGGGGTTCTACTGGGAATGGTCAATGGTCACAAGCAACCTGTCCTAGAATGTGACTAGAACTGGTTTCCTCCAATAGCTGAGCTGATTAATGGGGTGAGGGATGTTAAGCCACCATGCAGCCCTGGCAATAAGAAATTGCCTCCTCAGTTGACAGTGATAAGATATATATTTTGCCTCTTATTTTACTGATTGGTAAGAATGTCTAACAGTCTTCTGTGTTATCCTCGCATTATATTCATTTTGTTACTTTTCTGACAGATTCTATGCCGCTGAGCTCGTGTGTGGCATCCAATTTCTCCATTCGAAGGGAATCATCCACAGAGACCTCAAGCCCGAGAACATCCTGGTGGCTGAGACGGGCCATATTAAGATCACGGATTTCGGTCTCGCACTTGACAACATGCTTGGAGACCGCACAGCCACCGAATATGCTGGGACAAAGGGCTATGTGGCTCCTGAGGTGAGAAAAAGGGGGTTTCCTCATTTCCACCATTCCATTTGTATTAAAGGGGTTTTCCAGGTTTGGAATATCGGTCGCATATTCTCAGCTTCAGCCATTAATATCACATTGGTGGAGGTCCGACTCTTGGCACCTCCACCTATTACCTGTTTGAAGGGTCCTCATTGATGGTCTGAGCTCTACCTCATTGATTACTGCACGCCATCTACTTGATGCCGGCTACTGTAGCTTCTTCTCATTGACGTGAATGGGACAAGGCTGTAATAACCTGCAGGTAGCGCCCGGCCCTTCATACAGCTGATTGGTGGGGATGTCGAGAGTCAGACCCCAACTGATCTGATACTGATGGCCTATTCTGAAGAAAGATAATGAATATTCTGAACCCAGAAATCCATTTAATAATGGTAATTATTATTATTATTAATTATTCATTTTCAGATCATTATGTATTGATGAATGCCTCATCTTAACTCATTCCTTTTTACAGACACAGGGGAAGAGTTATCAAGACTCGCACTTTCTGCGCCGGTCTTGATATCTCCGGTGTTGCTCCTGCAGTCCATGTGCCTTACCAAAAATTTACGACATCTCCGAGCGTCCGTACATTTCTGGCTTCAAATGTACCAGAAAACTGTCATAGATAAAGATAAATTATTCATGGGTGGCTGACCATGCCCCTGTGACAAAAAACAAAACAGCAATTCTGGCGTTGAGATGTTTTTTTTGTTTTTAATGGTGTTCTCTTAACAGCAATGCTTCTGTATTATTGCAAATAGTTATTTTCATGCTTTTTTCTACAGAGTGTATGAGGTGCCCCTACAGCAGCAGATGACTTTGTGGTTACAGTTTATCTGCAGCTGAATGGAGGCAGAACATCTTGTCCTCATTCAGCTAAACACCTTGTGTGACCCAATACTACGCTATGCCAGCAATGGCCACAGCCTGAGCACCTACAGTGCGGGTTTATAGTATAAGCCGTGTAGTCACTCTTCTCTCCTTTCTGGCAGATGCTGGCTGAGGAGGAGTATGGCGTCGGAGTGGACTGGTATTCATTTGGTGTCATCTTAAATGAAATTATCACCAGTGAGTGCACTTACCATCCTGCACGCTCCGGCGCTAAAGACATCATTAAAAAGGTCAGTATGTTCCTACATGACACTACTGTACTGTATACAATGTTACATGACAACCTGTGATAGGAGACATCTCCCCCTACAATGCCCCATAGTGCACCATGATCTCCTTCACTAATACTCACCACTGTAGTGTTCAGGAGGGGTCGCCCCTCAGGATAGCAATACACAACCAGCACTTCTGTAGTATACAAGGTGACAACACTGGTCTCCACCAGAGAGGATGCCGAGTAGGATGCTGGAGCCACAACTTCTCCAGCACAGACTCAGCAATAGCACAAATGTCTGCCAAGAGCTCCAAGGACTGCCCTGGAGCCAGGTTACATAGGAGCAGCAGGAAAATATCATTTCTATTCTCCCATGGTAACATTTTTGGGAATTACTGACTTAATGGATAATTGGAATGAGAGTTTCCCTTTAAAGTAAGAGCCTGGTACGTGTAGTTAATGTACTGAGGACATGTCTACACACTTAGTCCACCCCTCTGAGTTTATGTAACAAGAAGCCACAGATTTCTAAAATCTCCCATTGCTGACACTACAGCCTGAGTCCAGCATTCAGACAGAATAAACATTAGGCAAAATTTATCAAAACTACTACAAGAGAAGACAAGTGAGAAGTCGCCCAGGGAAGCCAATCAGATTGCAGATTTCATTTCCCAGCTAGCCTCTGCAAATGTAAGAAGCCAATCAGATTGCAGATTTCATTTCCCAGCTAGCCTCTGAAAATGTAAGAAGCCAATCAGATTGCAGATTTCATTTCCCAGCTAGCCTCTGCAAATGTAAGATCTGGAGTCTGATTGGTCATTGTGTTCATTAGTCGTTATAGTCACTAAGTTATAATTACATTCCTCATTTTCAGCTCCTCCGGAGAGATCCTGCCAAGCGCTTAGGAGTCCACGGGAACATCCGAGGCCATCATTTCTTCCAGCATATTGACTGGGTCTCTGTGGAAGCCCTTCGGATGGCCCCACCACACATCCCTGTAGTAAGTAAATGAAGAGAAGCTCTTCCCTGCTCTACATACACGTTATATACTGTATAGGATTCTCAATGTCAGGGGCCTGATATAGGGTGGCTACTGGCTTCACCTCAGAAAGCCGGACCTCACTCACCACGCCCCCAAACCGATTAACCACGCCCACATCGATAGTTGTTGAATGAGTAAGATGGCATGTAAGATGCTTTATACTCCTCCAGAAAGACTATATCTTATTATGGTGGAGGATGAGTACATAAGGTGATCATATTATATGTGAAAATACTACCACCAGAAGCTTCATATCAGGTCTGTGACCGCTTGTGATGATCATATCCTCATTTTCATCTATTTATTTGCTTTTAGCCATCTACACCTCAACACTGTGCCAGGCAATTCTACCTGGACAGAATGGAGGCAGCAGCGGCCAAGAATGGACCTTTACCATCTAAACATCAGGCCATTTTCAGAGGGTTTGCATTTGTCACCCAGGAAACCCTCCACCCGCTCTAATGTCATCAGAGCAATATGTCCTCCTGAGCTCCTGGAGACGGACAGAAGAACAGACCCAGGTATATAGCTGGAAATAAGTGGTGTTCCTATACAGCTGTATGAATTTCCTAATGATTCAAGATTTAAGGTGCTCCAAATGTGTAGCTTCAGTTTTCTGACCATTAGGCTTCATGTACACGATCGAATGTGTTTTGCGGTCCACAAAACATGGATACCAGCCATGTGCATCAGGCATTTTCCCGTTCCGTATGTCCCGCCATATTGTAAAAATTACTATTCTTATCCACAAATCGGAGAAGAACAGGATATGTTCTATTGTATTTTTTGCAGGGTTACATACGGCTGCATGGATGCGGACAGACGGATGACATCCATGTGCTGGCTGCATTTTTTGTGGCCCCATAAGCATTGGATCCGCCTGTGATCTGCAAAAAATACATTCAGATGTGGACCAAAAATATAATCATGTGCCTGGTGCCTTAAATGGTTGTGTAAAATCCCTCATCTTCACATGAGCACTCAGTCTTTATATATTATACCACATCCTGTGGTATCTGTATTGATTCATCCTGTCATATATCCTACAGTGTGAAGACCATGAAGAACTATGACAACAGGACCTGCGATTGGCACTGGGCTGAAGAAAAATAACATCTAGAAGACACTTGATGAGAAAGGACACTGGTCCTGGATCTCACAGATCAACGCTGGATGACTGTGAGTAAGTATACGGGCATTTGATCCAGGGACTATATCCCCACTGCCATATTTGCAGTCAGGAAGGAGTGTTTTTCCCCTTAGATCAGGACAGATTGGCAAATGTCATAAAGGGGTTTTTTCTCACCTTCCTGTGGATCAACACAGTTGCCCTTCCCCCAATTCAGCCATTCCCCTAATCAAAAGTACAATTCGGACCACCTTTTGTGGACAGATTATTTAGTAATTGATTCAGGGACTAATCTGACTGCCATGCGTGGAGTCGGGAAGGAATTTTTCCTCATGTGAAGCTGATGGCCGAGGCTCAGTGAGGTTTTTTCGCCTTCCTCTGGATTAATAATATCTGATCCAGGGAAATAGTCTGACTGCCCTAAGCGGAGTCGGGAAGGAATTTTTCCCCCTACAGGAGGTTTTTTCGCCTTCCCCTGAATCAATAAAAATCAATGGATCTAACATATCCTTGACTTTGATTTGGTATTTACACCAAATCATCTGTCCCATCATTAATAAAATTATAAATAAAATAAAATTCTCTATTCCCCCCTATATCGTTGTGTGCCTGGTTTTATTTCCACTGACGAGCCATGTGCTGCTCAGGGCTGTATTTCACTGGTCTCCTCATATGATTACATATTAAGTTTCTGCTCTACTTTCTGTAAGTAAAAAGAGAACATACGAGTTCAAGGTAAAGAAGATTAACCTCCTAACAGTCACATTAAAATTGGAAAAACCCTCCCAAAAATGTAACTTTTTTATTTTAGATTTTTATTATGTGTCTGAAGTAAATCCTGTTGGCGCACAACTCATGGGACACAATTGCATTTTTCGTCCCTTAGTGACATAATTCATTTAATCTTAAGGACCAGTAACATTTTCCCCTTTGTGTTCCAGAAGTCATAACTTTTAACCCCTTAGTGACCACCCATACATGTTTTTACGGCGGTAACTAAGGGGCCTTAGGCTGGGCCGCCGCTTTTTTTTTTACGGGGGCACAGTCTAAGCGCTGCACGGGTGAACGCTGCACATGAAAGCTGCAGCCCTGCTCTAACAGCCCGGACCGGCAGGAGTGCCGATCCGGGCTGTTTAACACTTTACATGCTGCGGGTAATGGCCCCCGCCGCATGTAAAGTGCTGTAAGAGGGAGCAAACTCCCTCTGTCTCCTATTGGCACCCCGCAAATACGATCGCGGGGTGCCGATGTGTGTGAAGGCTGCCTGGGGTCTGATGTAGACCCCAGACCAGCATTTAGTAATTTCCAGAAGGCTGCGCCAGAGAGGCGCAGCCTGCTGGTCAATGTTAGAATAGCATTGCCATTAAAATGCAATGCACTATAGGGATAGTGCATTGCATTTTAAAAGCAATCAAGAAGCTGTCTGTTATAGTCATAAGTGGTAAAAAAAAGAAAAAAAAAACTCATTTATTCAATTTAAAAAATCCCATAAAAAAAATTACGCTTTTTTTTTCTATTGAAAAAACGCTTTTCATTGAAGAAAATAGCAACAAAAAAAAATTCCCCATATGTTTGGTATTGCCGCGTCCGTAACTACCCGGACTACATAAATATCATGTAAATTATCCCCTACGGTAAACGCCGTAAAAGAAAAGAAAATGACAGAAATGCTTTTTTATTCTTAGTTGCCACCGAAAAAACGTAATAACAAGCAATCAAAAAGCGCCATTTACTCCAAAATTATATCAGTGAAAAATACAAGTCGTCCGCAAAAATCAAGTCCTCACACAACTCCATAGAAAGAAAAATAAATAAAAGAGTTATGGGTCTTGGGAAGCGGCAATACAAAAACATATATATCTTTTTTTTGCGGAAAAGTAGTAAAATGTAAAAAGAAACTATATGTATTTGGTATCACTGTAATTGTACTGACCCAGAGAATAAAGATATTATGTTATTTATACCAAAAAATTAATGCCGTAAAATTTATAATGTAAAAACCCAGTGGCAGTATTGCTGTTTTTCTCCCTCCCAGAAAGAGTTAATAAAAGTTAATCAGAAAGTTATGTGTACCCAAAAGTGGCGCCATTAAAAACTGCAACTTGTCCTGCAAAAAACAAGCCCTCATAAAGCTATATAGACGAAAATATAAAAAAAGTTATAGCTCTTGGAACGCGACAATAAAAAAAGGAAGAAAAACGCTTGGTCAGTAAGTCCCAAAACAGGCTGGTCACTAAGGCTACTTTCACACTTGTGTTCGGAGCGGATCCGTCTGGTGTCTGTACAGACGGATCCGCTCCTAAAATGCAAACGCTTGCATCCGTTCAGAACGGATCCGTCTGCATAACTGTTTTTTTCAGATCTGATTTTTCACTTTGTGAAAACTCAGATCCGACAGTATATTCTAACACAGAGGCGTTCCCATGGTGATGGGGACGCTTCAAGTTAGAATATACTAAAAGAACTGTTTACATTACTGCCCCCTGCTGCCTGGCAGGTGCTGCCAGACAGTAGGGGGCAGACCCCCCCCTCCCTCCTTTGTATTTAACTCATTAGTGGTCAGTGCGGCCGGCCCCCCCCCTCCCTCCCTTGTATTTAACTCATTGGTGGCCAGTGCGGCCGGCCCCCCCTCCCTCCCTTGTATTTAACTCATTTGTGGCCAGTGCGGCCGGCCCCCCCTCCCTCCCTTGTATGTAACTCATTGGTGGCCAGTGCGGCCGGCCCCCCCTCCCCTGTATTTAACTCATTGGTGGCCAGTGCTGCCGGCCCCCCCACCCTCCCTTGTATTTAACTCATTGGTGGCCAGTGCGGCCGGCCCCCCCTCCCTCCCTTGTATTTAACTCATTTGTGGCCAGTGCGGCCGGCCCCCCCTCCCTCCCTTGTATGTAACTCATTGGTGGCCAGTGCGGCCGCCCCCCCCCCTGTATTTAACTCATTGGTGGTCAGTGCGGCCAGCCCCCCCTCCCTCCCCCTAATTAGAATGACCGACCCCCCATCATCGGTGGCAGCGGAGAGTACCGATCGGAGTCCCAGTTTAATCGCTGGGACTCTGATCGGTAACCATGGCAACCAGGACGCTACTGCAGTTCTGGCTGCCATGGTTACTTAGCAATTTTTAGAAGCATTATACTTACCTGCGATGTCTGTGACCGACCGGGCGCTCCTCCTACTGGTAAGTGAAAGGTCTGTGCTATAAGCAATGCGCCGCACAGACCTTTCACTTACCAGTAGGAGGAGCGCCAGGCCGTTTACAGACATCGCAGGTAAGTATAATGCTTCTAAAATTGTTAAGTAACCATGGCAGCCAGGACTGCAGTAGCGTTCTGGATGCCATGGTTACCGATCGGAGTCCCAGCGATTAAACTGGGACTCCAATCGGAACTCTCCGCTGCCACCAATGATGGGGGGTCGGTCATTTTAATTAGGGGGGGGGGAGGGAGGGGTGGCCGGCCGCACTGGCCACCAATGAGTTAAATACAGGGGGGGGGAGGGAGTGGGGGCCGGCCGCACTGGCCGCCACCAATGAGTTAAATACAAGGGAGGGAGGGAGGGGGGGCCGGCCGCACTGGCCACCAATGAGTTAAAGAGGACCTTTCACTTGTATAAACTATGTGAACTGAGTATGCTGCCATATAGAGCGGCGCCCGGGGATCTCACTGCACTTACTATTATCCCCGGGCGCCGCTCCGTTCTCCGGTTATAGGCTTCGGTACCTTTGCTCCTTAAGTTATAGTAGGCGGGTCTTCCTTTGTCCTGTGGGCGTCTCCTTCTCCTAGGCTGCAGCGCTGGCCAATCGCAGCGCACAGCTCACAGCGCACTTGAATGAAGTGGGTACTTGTATTACACTGGACAAAGTGCAGTGTAATGAAGAGGAAGCAGCACTCACATGGAGCGCCGCCTGCTCTTCTAACAGCTGATGGGCGGGGGTGCCGGGTGTCGATCAGATATTGATGACCTATCCTGATGATAAGTCATCAATAATAATGGCTGGACAACCCCTTCAAGTGCATTTTCCAAAGCCCGATGTGAGCTCAGGCAAAACTGTTAGGTGGTTAATATCCAATATTCATCTGTATTCAGCAATTTTTTAACTGAGGACATCAGTATAGAAGATAAAAACTTAATACCTGTAGGATTTGAGGATTTCTGTAAAGAATGAATATAATCACTATTACAGATCACAGCAGGGGCCACATTCACATTCACCTTATAATGTACCTAGGATGTTAGTAACCAGGTCACATTTATACAGAATTGTCTCTCTTCATAATGGAGATACAAGAACACAGTGGAAGAGAAGATAAAACCATCAATTCTTCTACAAAACATGGAGAGTAAATATCAGAGCCGGTATATAGAACACACTGTAGTGATGCAGGAACTTTTTATAGTAACACTTTGATAAAAATTGCTGAGTAAAGCATTCTTACCAACATTTGTTTTGATTTGGGGCATTATGCACAGACACACCACAAACAAGGTCCAGAATGGCTACTTCTGGGTGTGGATTACATAAATCCCACCCAGAATTTGCTGGGATCCTCTCTGAAAATTTGCTACACGAGCAACATTTGGCCTGGTGTTGTCCTGTCAAAAAACAGCCCATGGGGCACTTTGGAGAAATGGCCGCACCACTGGTTCTACACCCAAATCTATGTGACGCTGAGCTGTTGGTGTATCCGAAATGAAGACTAGAGGGTTCCGCTACCATACATTATGCCACCCCACATCATTATCACCAGTGGGACTGGTGTGATGTTCCCTTGTGAAGGCCTCTTCATGGCATTGTCCACATGGTTTCCAGAGGCTGTTGTTGCCTCCAAGACAAAAGTGGGACTCATTAATGAAGAGGATAGACCTCCATTCCAGGCTCCATTGTCATCTTCTTGTGCACCATGCTAGCATTTGAGAGCGTAGCAAGATGGAACACCTGTAGCTGGACGTCTGGCTCCAAGCCCAATGTCGTGCAAATGTCTTCTGATGGTTTGTGCAGACACTGTTTGCCACCCTAGGCTTGGGATGTGATGTCCAATTGCACTGGCATTGCAGAATGGATCACTACATGCCTTTTTTTTAAGACAATCAGTCCGTGCAGCGGTTCACCTCTGTGCACCTCTTGCTGTCATTCCAGTTCATAGTTATTCGCCCAACCACAGGACACACAACGTTGAACAGTCTAGGCGTGTAGTGATCTGCCAGAGTGATAAACCAAAGTCTCTCAGTTCAAAAGATTTTGTCCCTAACTGGCATGTCAACGAACAGGAGACAACGCACAATCATCTCACATGACTTTTGAGGTTACATGGGGCTAAAAAAAACTTTGCTCTAAATCTGACTTTTATGCCCTTCCCCTACATGTCAATTTTAGTGCTGAGGAGTGTATCTGATTTAGTATTATCTTAGAGTATTGGACCCTTTTTAAAATATAGCTTTTATTAATTCTATCTAAAAAGATAATAAATCACCCTGTGATATCTGGGTGACCTTAGGAAAGTGAGGACAAGATGCCGCCCAGCTACCACCGTGAATAGGTGAGTTTGATGCCGTATAGATAGAACAGATTCCACACGGGCACTTATGAGATTGGTAATAGATATAGGTTAGGGGAAGGCTGGGGCACTTGAATAGGTGCTGGGGGTAGCTCTCTCCCTGTGCCAGCCCTAGATACACCTTTGCCCAGGGATAATCCCTTATGGTGGGATCTCCCTGTCCCCGTACCTGCCCTGTCTAGCCCTGTAGAACCCTATATGTTAAATATGATGTCAATGGTATTTTCTAACCCCGACGCATTTCCCCACTAGTGTTCATCAGGGGGTCGGTTAGAGATAGATAATTCATGTAAATAACATCTTAAATCAAACCAAATAACCACTTTTTGGTTGCTCTGGAAATATAACAGATGAGACATGTATTTCTGGGATCGAACCCTTGGATTTTCTGCAGGAACGCAACCCTTGTCATTCAATAGGGCTAATCGTCTGCGTTTCCACCCAACACAACATGGATTTCCAGAATTGTGTCAAACTCCCTTTACACGTCTGGTATATGAATTTCACGCAGATGTGGGTGCAGAATCTGCGCCAAAATCAACATGAGCTCTGATCTGACACGTGAAAATCCCACATCTAGGTTCATTGCAGCAGGACTGTTGCTGCTTTTATGTGGGTAAAATATTCAAATGTGTTAGGCCAGTTCACACAACTGATTTTAAAGAACAAGTTAAAAAATCAGCGCAGAATCTGCGTGTTTTTTTTAGTACAAAAAACACAAGGTTTTTTTAGCACAAAAAACACAAGGTTTTTGTGTGGTTTTTGATGCATCTTTCTTTTTAACAAATGAGTGTTCGCTTCAATACAAAGCTGATCTGTGCATAAAAATGCACAAACAATGCATTTACATGGAGCGGTTTTATTCAGCTTCCTATTCATTTCAATGGGAGATGGCAATGGTTCTGCCCCATTATAGGGTGCCATGCTTCCAGGGCCGTCTTTAATATTGATTGGACCCTGAGCAAAAATTTACTTAAAAAGTCCGCTGGTAAATTGCCCTGAACCAGTGCCTTTAGAGCCGTCTCGGCTACTAGAGCCCTGTCTGGTTCATCATGGAGGGTACCCAGGGCCTGAAAGAACCCCTCCACAGAATATAAACAACTGGCGCCAGCAGGTAAAGAGAACGCCCAGTCCTGGGGATCACCCTGTAATCGGGAAATGATAATGCCCACGCGTTAACTCTCGGGGCCAGAGGACACGGGGCGCAAACGGAAGTAAAGTTTGCAACTCTCCTTAAAAGAGAGAAACTTCTTCCGGTCTCCAGAAAAGGGTTCTGGGAGCTTAATCTGGGGCTCAAAATGCGGACTGGAGGCCTGAGGAGTGGAAGAACCTTGCCCTAACTCAAAAGAACTGAGTTTTTCCCCTAACTCCTGCACCCTCTGCGTCAAATTAGAGACATGGTCAGTCAGGGTCACCAGAGGATTCATAATACAGTGGTTATTGGGCCTGTTATTCTGTAACGGTCGCGTACACACACACAGGGGGGAGGGAAGTGACCACTGAGCTCCACCCTTACCCCTGGCCCTGCCTACTTGTCTCACGAGTCCTAATGACAGGGGACAACTGGACTGCAATCCCTAACTTGGAATAAGTGCAGGGATGACAGACAGACAAACAACAGGACGTGAACGGACCGAGTCAATACCAGGAAAGCTACAAAGTACAAATGGAGCAAGCAGAGAATTGTCAGGAGAAGCCGGGGTCATAAATACCAGGAGAGACGTGAAGTACCAAAGGAGTCAGCAGAGGAACGTCAGGAGGAGGCCGGGGTCAGAATACTAGGATAGCAGCAAAGTACACAAGGAGCAGGCAGAGGATCGTCAGGAATTCAGCAGGAGGTAAGTACGCCAGGAAAGACCAAATCACAGGTGGAACCTAAATTAACAGGCAATTAACAGGCAACCTGTGACCAGCAGGCTGCCTGTATTTATAGTGGGGAGTGAGGGTCATGTGACGTGGCCAGCGTCACATGACTGACAGACCAACCAGTCGAGCACCGAGTGATCAGCTCGGCGCTCAAGGCAGACTAGGAGCAGGGAGCCACCCAGCTAGTAAAGCCGCCCTGGGAATGAGGTCAAACACAGATCCTCATTCCCAAAGCTAAGCAACAGGTCTGCGGGCAATGATAGTTCTGTATTCAGGAAGGATCATGCCTCAGAAGAATATCTTCTTGTCACCGTATGAGATATTCTTGGGCTATATTATCTAGGACAGGGCTATACAGTATTATCTCCAACAGGCCCAGATACTGTATTTCTGATATCTACTACCTATTGTTATGGTATGTGGCTTCTGACTCATGAGGATCAGAGACACCAAGGTGGGGAAGTGGGCTATACTTCGTACAAGATACAGGCTGTACTAGTAATCAGGAGAGAGGTTGTGGTCTTGGACAAGTTTGTGGAGATCTGTAATACAGTCTAGAATTTATAGTTCATTTAGAGAGGAGCAGAGGAGACAAGCTGCTAGTGTGACATCTGTATGGGAGTCCTATAAAACCAACTAATTGCTGTAGATAACTAAGTGTGTGATTCCCTTCCAGATGTGAATTCAGTGGCTTTACCTTTCCACAAACTATTGATGATTGGGCAGGTGTTAAGAGACATAAGGAAAATGTTGAATTACTGATTTGATCATTTCAAAATTAGTGAAGCGTTTGAAGGAGAAACCAAATGAAGGCACACCGACCAATACGAATACATCTGTAACTAAAGGGAAACACAATGAGAATCTTCAGTCTCTGCATTGTGCTGCTTATTGGACTTCTGAGGGTTAACCCCTTAAGGACACGGCCATATTTCAACTTAAGGACCAGGCCATTTTTTGCAAATCTGACCAGTGTCAATTTAAGTGGTGATAACTTTAAAACGCTTTGACTTATCCAGGCCATTCTGAGATAGTTTTTTTTGTCACATATTGTACTTCATGACACTGGTAAAATGGAGTAAAAAAAAAATCTTTTTTATTTATAAAAAAATACCAAATTTGCCCAAAATTTGCACATTTCCAAGTTTCAATTTCTCTACTTCTATAATACATAGTAATACCTACAAAAATAGTTATTAATTTACATTCCCCATATGTCTACTTCATGTTAGGATCATTTTGGGAATGATTTTTTTTATTTTTGGGGGACTTTACAAGGCTTAGAAGTAAATCTTGAAATTTCTCCGAAATTTTCAAAAACCAACTTTTTAAGGACCACTTCAGGTCTGAAGTCACTTTGTGAGGCTTACATAATAGAAACCACCCAAAAATGACCCCATTCTAGAAACTACACCCCTCAAGGTATTCAAAACTGGTTTTACAAACTTTGTAAAGCCTTTAGGTGTTCCACAAGAATTAATGGAAAATAGAGATACAATTTCAAAATTTCACTTTTTTGGCAGATTTTCTATTTTAATAATTTTTTTTCCAGTTACAAAGCAAGGGTTAACAGCCAAACAAAACTCAATATTTATGGCTCTGATTCTGTAGTTTACAGAAACACCCCATATGTGGTCGTAAACCGCTGTACGGGCACACGGCAGGGCGCAGAAGGAAAGGAATGCCATACGGTTTTTGGAAGGCAGATTTTGCTGGACTGGTTTTTTGACACCATGTCCCATTTGAAGCCCCCCTGTCGCACCCCTAGAGTAGAAACTCCAAAAAAGTGACCCCATTTTAGAAACTACACCCCTCAAGGTAATCAAAACTGGTTTTACAAACTTTGTTAACTCTTTAGGTGTTCCACAAGAATTAATGGAAAATAGAGATACAATTTCAAAATTTCACTTTTTTGGCAGATTTTCTATTTTAATAATTTTTTTTCCAGTTACAAAGCAAGGGTTAACAGCCAAACAAAACTCAATATTTATGGCTCTGATTCTGTAGTTTACAGAAACACCCAATATGTGGTCGTAAACTGCTGTACGGCACACAGCAGGGCGCAGAAGGGAAGGAATGCCATACGGTTTTTGGAAGGCAGATTTTGCTGGACTGGTTTTTTGACACCATGATCCATTTTAAGCCCCCCCTGATGAACCCCTAGAGTAGAAACTCCATAAAAGTGACCCCATTTTAGAAACTACAGGATAGGGTGGCAGTTTTGTTGGTACTAGTTTAGGGTATATATGATTTTTGGTTGCTCTATATTACACTTTTTGTGAGGCAAGGTAACAAGAAATAGCTTTTTGGCAGTTTTTTGTTGTTGTTATCTACAACATTCATCCGACAGGTTAGATCATGTGGTATTTTTATAGAGTAGGTTGCCACGGACACGGCGATACCTAATATGTATGCTATTTTTTTTATTTATGTAAGTTTTACACAATGATTTCATTTTTGAAACAAAAAATATCATGCTTTAGTGTCTCCATAGTCTGAGAGCCATAGTTTTTTCAGTTTTTAGGCGATTATCTTAGGTAGGGTCTCATATTTTGCGGGATGAGATGACGGTTTGATTGGCTTTATTTTGGGGTTCGTATGACTTTTTGATCGCTTGCTATTACTCTTTATGTGATGTAAGTGATGTAAATAGATTTTTTTACACCGTTTTTATTTTTTAACGGTACTCACCTGAGGGGTTAGGTGTGATATTTTTATAGAGCAAGTTATTACAGACGCGGCAATACCTAATATGTATACTTTTTATTTATTTATGTAAGTTTTACACAATGATTTCCTTTTTGAAACAAAAAAAATCATGTTTTAGTGTTTCCATAGTATTAGAGCCATAGTTTTTTCAGTTTTTGAGCGATTATCTTGGGTAGGGTATGATTTTTGCGGGAGGAGATGATGGTTTGATTGGCACTATTTTGGGGTGTGTGTGACTTTTTGATCGCTTGCTATTACACTTTTTGTGATGTAAGGTGACAAAAAAAAAAATTTTTACACAGTTTTTTTTTTTTTTTTTTTTTTCGGTATTCACCTGAGGGGTTAGGTCATGTGATAATTTATAGAGCAAGTTATTACGGACGCGGCAATACCTAATATGTATACTTTTTTTATTTATGTAAGTTATACACAATAATATCATTTTTGAAAAAAACATGTTTTAGTGTCTCCATAGTCTGAGAGCCATATTTATTTTTTATTTTTTGGGCCATTGTCTCATGTAGGGGCTCATTTTTTGCGGGATGAGGTGATGGTTTGATTGGTACTATTTTGGCGTACATACGACTTTTTTGATCACTTTTATTACCTTTTTTGGGAAGTAAGGTGGGCAAAATTTAAATTTCATCATAGTTTTTATTTTTTATGGCGTTCACCGTGTGGGGAAAGTAACATGACTGTTTTATAGATCAGGTCGTTACGGACGCGGTGGTATCAAACATGTGTAGGGAATTATATTTTTTTCATTTTTAATCAGTGATAAATGTGTTTTTTTATTTTTAATTTTTTTTAACTTTTATTTGACCCAGACCCACTTGGTTCTTGAAGATCCAGTGGGTCTGATGTCTGTATAATACAGTACAGTACACTATATAGTGTACTGTACTGTATTTTCACTTTACAAAGTCTGATTAGATTTCTGCCTTTAGCAGAAGTCTGATCAGCACCATGGACAGCCGGACACCTGTGAAGGCGTTCGGTTGCCATTGTAACCATCACTCGCTGCCACAGCAGAGCAGTGGGTGATGGGAAGGGAGGGGGGCCCACTCCCTCTCCCATTGGGGGCTGAAAAGGCACAGCAGCCCCCGATGTGAGAGAGAGGGAGCTCCCTCCCTGTTAACCTCTTGCAACAGCGGTCCCTACGGACCGCGGCATGTAAGGGGTTAAACGCCTGACATCTGTGCCAACACAGATGTCAGGCGTTTCAAGCAGAGTGTAAGCAATGTGCTGACACTCTGCAAACCGCTCGGCCATCCTGAGAGAGGGGGCGGGCGGATGATCGCGTGCCTGCCCGCCCCCCCAGAACCGCCCTGATGATCGCACCCACCCCCCGCTGCACCCGCCGGCACATAACACAGAGGGATGCAGGGGGGGGTTAAACATAAAATAAAGGCATTTTGAAGTTTCTAATTCCCGCGGTCTTTGACCGCGAGGATCAGAAACCTCCCGAAAGCGCTGCAAACCGCAGGTCTGAATTGACCTGCGGTTTGCAGCGATCGCCGACACGAGGGGGTCACGCATTTAGCCAAGGTGCCTGCTCAATGATTTGAGCAGGCACCGGGTTCCGATCACCGCCCACCGCGGTGATCGGAACTACACAGGACGTTGTCATGCCCTGCTCAGGTTATACGTGTGTAGTTTTTTTGGTTTTGGAGTTGAGCTGTATCGCCTCCCTTCAGGTGCACTGGGGAAAGAAAGAAAGAAAGATTTGCTGTATCTGCTCTGTGACAAGATAAGTTGGTTTTGTTTTCTTGTGTGTGTCCTGTCTAGGCTGTTAGAGAGACGCCTGCCTCCTCCAGGTCTGAGGAAGCAAGCTGTCTGTTTCCCCCTGTCCCCATCTTAGGGATTTTAGGGGATCTTCAGCCTTAGGCACGGGGGCACGTTTATTCCCACCTCTAGGCTCTGAACGTGGGCACAGAAGTCTAGGGAGAGCTGGTAGGGATTTGTAAGGAGGTGACCTTTATCCCCAGCTTCTGGCCTAGACACGTTTGTGGATTTCTGTTGTATCTTGTATCCTGTCCAGCGTGACAGACGTACAGGTACGCCCTGTGCCCTTAAGTCCCGGGACATCAGGGCGTACCTGTACGCACTGTGTCCTTAAGGGGTTAAAGGACATTTAGGACAATACATTTATTACTCTTCACATGGCTACTGTAAAAATTATCAATTTGATTGTTTGATATGTACAAATTGTTCAATGATTCCAATATTATGTTTTCTATTCCTGTTACTGAGGAGGAGCTGATGACACCATATTGCTGGAATTTTATACTGTACAATGTGAATAAGTGGGTGTTAGGCTTATTAGTGTTACTGATTTATAATGATGTCTATATAACATATGTATTTTCAGGTTTAGCTGCATATAGATTAGGAATATTAGTAGGTTTCGTAGAAGTATTGTGGTTGTGCAGGCCAGACTCTTTGGAACTTCACTTCCGATTCCAGTTTGGTAAACAATACTGATCTGTGTAAAAAAAAGTATGGAGAGATTTTGTAACCTCATTAACATGGAGTGAAGATCCAGAAGAGAAAGGTCTCAAAGTCACAGAAAAGAGGGAATTTAATATGTTATTCTAATGATGGGAATGGGCAAAGGTTGGGAACAAACACACAATGTAAGTTGGTCAAATATGAGAGATATTTGAGTCAAGGAACTGCTGTACTAATGGATGTATATTGGCAATGTGGTAGTCTGGCGTATACCAGACTCCCTGGAGACTGGTCAGGTGTGTGCTCAATGGTTAAATTAATCCACCCCTTGTTGGTAATCCCTAAGCATGCATGAGTTCCAGGTGAGCGTGTGCGAATCAAGAGAAATCCATATTTCGCTCCAGAGGAGGTTCCAGATGATTTTAAAATCTTTTCAAAAGCCAAAATGTTTTTTTGCAAGTTAGCTGACTCCTGGAGTACAAGCAGCAGCAAATGCGAAATGGATCCAGAAAAACAGATATGAGCTATTAGAGTTTATAAATATTACAGATGAGGCCTTGAATGCCATGAAGGAGGAGCTCAGAGGTCTGAGATTGACAACGGTACAGAACCGATATGCTCTCGACATGATTCTCGCTTCTCAAGGAGGAGTTTTTACAGTTATTGGAGACTCTTGCTGTACTTTCATCCTAGCGAATGATGAGCAAAATGGGACTCTTGTTAGGGCCATCGAGCACCTCCATTCCTTGAATAAACAAATAATTGATGAAGCTGGAGCTACAGGTGACTGGTTCTCAGGGTGATCTTTGAATCTTCCATCATCTTGGTTCTTTCCATTACTGAAGACTGTCATGCTTGTATGTGCTCCAGTACTGTTATTGTGTCTTGTAGGCCTATTGTTGTTTTTGTGTTGCAAAAATCTGTTCTTGAAAGCCACCATGATGCTCACCTACGCACCTGTTGCTACAGAGGAAGTCAAGGATCAGGATTGTGAAGTTTGTTAATTGGATGAGGAGAACATCATATATTGAATTGCAGAAAGCCAGAGACATTGTGCGTAGTATAAATGTCAGTATCTGTGTGTGTGTGTGTATGTGTTGGGAAAACCAACAACAGGGGGGAATGAAGGAGAAAATGAAAAATATATAGTATAATGCGCCTGATTATACCAGACACTACATTCCCAAATCTTATGTGTGTGTACACATTCCTAAGATGGGGGGTAGGCTCACTTGGGTGAGGTGCTATAGATTAGATGAAGCAAGCATTGGTAATGAATAACAGATGTTGGCCAAGAAGAACCTGAAGCAAGCACGCATTATCCATATATAGAGATGTCCAATGGGGTTGTAGAGAGAGTTTAACCTATCCAATGAGGATAAGACAAGTATGTAAAGTTTAGGTTATGTGTATAAGGTGAGTGTGGGCCTCTCCCCCTTTGAGCATTTTCCTTTGTGCGATTGAAGCTGTTAATGCTCCCGGCTAGCCGCAATAAACCTTATTCTTCCTGAAGAATGCATTTTCTGAGTGGTTTTCCACAACAGTTCCGTATTTTACCAATATCCTTTCTTATGAAAATACTAAAGGAACTGCAATCTATTATATCTAAATATATATGGCTAGACAAGAATCCGAGAGTCCAAGCTGAAGTGCTATACTTACCGCTCTCCAGAGGGGGGTTAGGGTGCCCGTCTATTGTGAGATATTATAGAGCCTGCATATTTGAACCTCTTTGATTTCTATGGAAAGGTGAGGAGGACAGACCGTGGATCTTCATTGAGAAACATCTAATGGGAACATGTAATCCATCATCATTCTTTTACTTCCATTCAGTGACAGAACTCAAGCCTAAAACACACCTCTCCCCTACAACTGATGCAGATTTAGAACTATGGAACTTATTAACCACCAAACTGAAAGTCATCGATGTGGATTTCTATAAGGTCCACCTAAAAGTATTGGAGAGGTGTATTCCAGATTTGAATCTTAAACTATGGGTTCACGCCGGCATTAAATATATAGAGGACTTATTTGAAAATGCTGATTTATTACCCTTTAGTATACTTCGAGATAACTATGATATACCCAATAAGGAATTTTACAAGTACCTGCAGATAAGACACCTGTTATCGAAGAAAATGTCTCCACTGCCTGATTCTTCAAAACTTTCTCATTTACTATATAACTCTTCCCATCATCTCAGGACATTGTCCCTATCATATAACTATATGTTAGAAGCCATGGATGACCCCTTAGCTTCATATCGTCGTAAATGGGAAAAAGACATGAACAGCTCTATCACTCCAGATCAATGGCAAGCGTCTTTCTCAGTAGCACCCAGCTTATCTAAGTGTATGAACCACCTAGAAAACTCAAGAAAGATTCTATACAGATGGTATCTTTCTCCGTCCAGGCTAAATAACTTATATCCTGGTACGTCTAATAAATGTTGGAGGCAGACATGATTCATGTATGGTGGGATTGTAAAGAGATTAAAGCTCTTTGGTTAGCTACTGACGCAGGTATGTGGAGTTACAATATATCTCTCTCAGTACAACAAGCCCTTTTGTCAGTAGACTTAGGGTACTTTCACACTAGCGTTTTTCTTTTCCGGCATAGAGTTCCGTCCTAGGGGCTCAATACCGGAAAAGAACTGATCAGTTTTATCCCCATGCATTTTGAATGAAGAGCAATCCGTTCTGGATGCATCAAGATGTCTTCAGTTCATTCTTTTTGCCTTTTCAGGACGGAGATAATACCGCAGCATGCTGCCGTTTTATCTCCGTCCAAAATTCCGGAACACTTTTTTCCCATTGACATGCATTAATGCCGGATCCGGCCCTGAGTGTTCCGGCAAAACGGATCCGGCATTGCGGTCTGCGCACGCTCAGACCGAAAAAAAAATGTGAAAAAAATAAATGCCGGATCCGTTTTTCCGGATCAGCATCCTGATCCGTCTGGCAAATGCCATCAGTTTGCGTCCGTATTGCTGGATCCGGCGGAATCCTGCCTGACGGAATCCTCTGCCGCAAGTGTGAAAGTACCATTAGATTCCGTTTCCATACGAGATCAGAACGGTGATTATTTATGTAATAATTGCTGTCAGATTAAAAATAGCTAGCTACTGGAAGAAATCTAATTCCCCTCCATTTGCCGAAGTCATAGCCAAAAATAAAATACCCCAGTTCATTAACCCCTTCTACCCCGGGCCAGTTTTCACCTTCCTGCCCAGGCCATTTTTTGCAAATCTGACATGTGTCACTTTATGTGCTGATAACTTTAAAACACTTTTTCTTATCCAGGCCATTCTGAGACTGTTTCCTCGTCACATATTGTACTTCATGACAGTGGTAAAAATGAGTAAAAAAAATGTCATATTCCTAAAAAAAAATACCAAATTTATCAAAAATTTTAGCAAATTTCTATTCCTCTACTTTTATAATAGATAGTAATACCTCCAAAAATAGTAATTACTTTACATTCCCCATATGTATACTTTATATTTGGATCATTTTGAAAATTACATTTTTTTTTTTTTGGGACATTAGAAGGCTTAGAAGTTTAGAAGCAAATTTTTAAATTTTTAACAACATTTCCAAAACCAAATTTTTTCAGGACCAGTTCAGTTATGAAGTCATTTTCTGGGGCTTACATATTAGAAACCATCCATAAATTACCCCCATTTTAGAAACTACACCCCTCAAGCTATTTAAAACTGATTTTTACAAACTATGTTAACCCTTTAGGTGCCCCACGAGAATTAAAGTAAAATGGGAATGAAATTTCAAAATTTAAATTTTTTTTAGCAGATTTTAAATTGTAATCTATTTTTTCTTCAACACATCAAGGGTTAACAGCCTAACAAAACTCAAAATAAATTACCCTGAATCTGGAGTTTACAGAAGCAAACCATGTGTGCTCAAAAACTGATGTATGGGCGCACAACATGCTTCAGAGTGGAAGGAGCACCATATGGCTTTTGGAGAGCGGATTTAGCTGGAATGGTAATTGGGAGCTAGGATGCATATGAAAACACCCTAAGGTGGCCCTACAATGGAAACCCCCAAAAAGTGACCCCATTCCGGAAACTACACCCCTCAATATTTCAAGGTGTGTAGTGAGCACTTTGACCCATCAGGCGTTTCACAGAATTAGGAAACGCTTGGCTGTGAAAATGAAAAATTTACATTTTTTCCCCAAAAAGTTACTTTACACCCACATTTTTCACTTTCACAAGGGGTAACCGGACAAAGGGCACCCCACATTTTGTTCCCCATTTCCCCCCCAATACGCCAACACCCCATATGTGCTCAAAAAATGATGTATGAGCGCATGGCAGGGCTCTAGAGTCAAACAGCTAAATATGAATTTTGCTGACCTGAATTGGCAGACATGGATTTTAAGTGCCATGTCGCATTAAATAAATTCCTGAGGTCCCCAGAAATGAAAAACCCTAAAAAGTGACACCACTTATGAAAAAGCACCCCCGTACGAACATTTTAAGTGGTAGAAAGGGTACTTATCAGCAAACAGGTGTCTCACAAAAGACAGATATACTTGAGAAAGCATTTCAAACCACTCATTTGTAAAAATGAAAAATTACTAGCAGACCCCAATTTTTCACTTTCACAAGGGGTTAAAGGAGAAAATGCACCCCAGTATATGTTCCCCATTTTCTCCCCTTTTCGCAAACACCCCATATGTGCTTGTAGCCTGCTGTATTGGCGCACAGCAGGCCTCTACAGGCAAAGTGCAAAATATGGTTTTTGCAGGCCTGAATTGGCAGACATGGATTTTAGGTGCCATGTGGCAATAAATAAATTTCCTGAGGTCCCCATAAATGAAAAACCCCAAGAAGTGACCCCATTTTGGAAAGAGCACCCCTGTACGAATATTTTAAGGGGTGGTAAGGGCACTTTTGACCTAACAGTTGTCTCAAAGAAAAGAATATGTAGTGGCTGTTGGAAAGTGGATATGCAAGCGAGGTGGACTAAATCAGGGATATAAAGTGGAAATATTACAGGGAGCATAAAGGATAAAATTAAAAATCCATGGATGAGTGGTAAATTCGGAAACAATCATTTATGCAGAGGCCAGGTTTATCTGGGAAGGGGGGAGCGGTTGTCATTTTGGATAGTGGCGTTTATAAGTCCCAAATATTGCTAATGCTGAGTGATCCGGATGTACAGTACAGACCAAAAGTTTGGACACACCTTCTCATTCAAAGAGATTTCTTTATTTTCATGACTATGAAGGCATCAAAACTATGAATTAACACATGTGGAATTATATACATAACAAACAAGTGTGAAACAACTGAAAATATGTCATATTCTAGGTTCTTCAAAGTAGCCACCTTTTGCTTTGATTACTGCTTTGCACAATCTTGGCATTCTCTTGATGAGCTTCAAGAGGTAGTCCCCTGAAATGTTCTTCCAACAGTCTTGAAGGAGTTCCCAGAGATGCTTAGCACTTGTTGGCCCTTTTGCCTTCACTCTGCGGTCCAGCTCACCCCGAACCATCTCGACTGGGTTCAGGTCCGGTGACTGTGGAGGCCAGGTCATCTGGCGCAGCACCCCATCACTCTCCTTCATGGTCAAATAGCCCTTACTTTCAAAGTTTTCCCAATTTTTCGGCTGACTGACTGACCTTCATTTCTTAAAGTAATGATGGCCACTCGTTTTTCTTTACTTACTGCTTTTTTCTTGCCATAATACATATTCTAACAGTCTATTCAGTAGGACTATCAGTTGTGTATCCACCTGACTTCTCCTCAACGCAACTGATGGTCCCAACCCCATTTATAAGGCAAGAAATCCCACTTATTAAACCTGACAGGGCACACCTGTGAAGTGAAAACCATTTCATCGGACTACCTCTTGAAGCTCATCAAGAGAATGCCAAGAGTGTGCAAAGCAGTAATCAAAGCAAAAGGTGGCTACTTTGAAGAACCTAGAATATGACATATTTTCAGTTGTTTCACACTTGTTTGTTATGTATATAATTCCACATGTGTTAAATAATAGTTTTGATGCCTTCAGTGTGAATCTACAATTTTCATAGTCATGAAAATAAAGAAAACTCTTTGAATGAGAAGGTGTGTCCAAACTTTTGGTCTGTACTGTATATAGGGCACTCCAGGACAACCCGCTCCACTCTTTTCAGAAGAAACTTGCAGATTTATTATCCATTGGCCTTAATTCTGTCTGTTTATTGCAAAAAGAAAAGGATTATATTTATGTTACCTGCCCGGTCAGCCCTATTTTTCATGCTCTGCCGAAAATCCACAAAGATGTGTTTCCTCCACCAATGCGGCCCATTGTGGCGGGTATAGGTAGCTTTTCAGAACGTTTGTCTGAATGGGTAGATTCGCTATTGCAACCTCTCATTCCCCTCATCCCTGGTTTCATAAAAGACACTGGATCTGTGTTACAGGCCATGTCGTCTTTCCAATTTAGAGAGGATTATGTTTGGATTGCTGCAGACGTGGTGTCACTTTATACGAATATACCACATGAATTGGCGCTGAGATCTCTGTGTTGGTTCCTTAATACCTATAGCAACTATACCTGTGAATTGCAAGAATTTTTGGAGATGTCGGTCAGCTTTCTCTTGAAACATAATTTCTTTATGTTCAATGGATGTTATTATTTGCAGGTATCGGGGGTGTCGATGGGGGCTAAGTTCTCTCCCTCCATTGCTAATATATTTATGGCATGGTGGGAGAGGAGCTTCCTCCTCATCGACACCCACCCTTTCTGCGATCGCTTGCAGTGGTATGGGCGCTTCATCGATGACCTGCTGTTTGTATGGTCTGGGGATGTGGCGTCCATACCACTGTTTGGCGAATACATTGATTCATGTGTACCCTCTATTTCTTTCACGTTGCATTTTGACACCAGGTCGGTTTCCTTTTTGTATCTAAAATTGAGCAGTGATTCTGCTAGTTCTAGTGTGAACACCTCCACTTTTAGGAAAGAGCTAGCTGGCAATACTATTTTGCATGCATCATCATGTCACCCGCCACATGTAATATACAACATTCCAAAAGACGAGCTGATCCGTACCAGGCGTAACTGTTCGGACATTTCGTCTTTTGAACAGGAAAGTAATAAGATTGTGAATAGATTGGCTCTTAGAGCCTATTCACGGAATCATTCAGAGTTTGGACCGCAAATCTTTGATCTTTCCTGATACAAACTCCACGGATACAGCGGGCAACAGCAAAGTGAATAGCCACACTCCCATTACGTTTGTCACTCAGTACAGTGGCGAATACAGGGAAATATGCAAAATTATTAAAAAACATCTACCAGTCCTCAGCTTTGATGAAAAGTGGTCAGAAATAATAGCGGGAGGTATTAGATGTGCTGCAAAAAAAGCTCCCACATTAGGCAGTCTCATCAGTCCCAGTTTATACAAAGAGAAAAGTAATGTGACACTGACCTGGCTTTCAACGAAGGGGAGCTATAAGTGCGGGCACAATAGATGCATTTGTTGTGATTATTTTCAAGTAAGCCAGTTCTTTTATTCTATGGCTAATGGCAAAAAAAATTGTATTAATAGCTACTTGAATTTCAACACAAAAAATGCCATCTACTTAGTGACCTGCCAAATGTGCAGGTTGCAATATGGAGGCTGCACTTTCAACCAAATAAAATCGCGAATCCGTAAACACATATCGGATATTCCCCATTACAGAGATCGCAACGTATCTGCAGTTAGTGAACATTTTGCAGTTATACATGGTGGTGAAGTGACCCATTTGAGAGCCCAAGGCATTGAAAGGGTCTTTATTCCAGCCAGAGGTGGCGACCTGAGGAGAAAGCTGCTTAATAGAGAGGCTCATTGGATGTTTTTACTAGCCACGCGATATCCTGAAGGTCTGAACAAGAGACATGATCTCATATTACAATATTAATTTCACGTTTGCCTGCCATTGATGTTTTTTACACATTGCCAATTTTAAACATTGTCATTATGTTTTTCAATATATTTAATGTGTATCTTTTCATGTGTATTTCAAGTGTGTCTTTTCCTCCCTGCCCTCCCTTCATGGTTGACACATGTTCTGAGTCAGTTTAATCAGGACATGTGAATGATTGGGGTGTCAGGTGTGGACTAGCCCTTTTAGGCCTCATGCACACGACCGTTGTGTGCATCCGTGGCCGTTGTGCCGTTTTCCGTTTTTTTTCGCGGACCCATTGACTTTCAATGGGTCCGTGGAAAAATCGGAAAATGCACCGTTTTGCAGCCGAGACCGTGATCCGTGTATCCTGTCCGTCAAAAAAATATGACCTGTCCTATTTTTTGGACGGACAACGGTTCACGGACCCATTCAAGTCAATGGGTCCGTGAAAGAACACGGATGCACACAAGATTGGCATCCGTGTCCGTGATCCGTGGCCGTAGGTTACTTTAATACAGACGGATCCGAAGATCCGTCTGCATAAAAGCTTTTTCAGAGCTGAGTTTTCACTTCGTGAAAACTCAGATCCGACAGTATATTCTAACACAGAGGCGTTCCCATGGTGATGGGGACGCTTCAGGTTAGAATATACTAAAAGAACTGTGTACATGACTGCCCCCTGCTGCCTGGCAGGTGCTGCCAGGCAGCAGGGGGCATCCCCCCCGTAGTTAACACATTGGTGGCCAGTGCGGCCGCCCCCCCCTCCCCTGTAGTTAACTCATTGGTGGCCAGTGGGCCCCCCTCCCTCCCCTGTAGTTAACTCGTTGGTGGCCAGTGCGGCCAGCCCCCCTCCCTCCCCTGTAGTTAACTCGTTGGTGGCCAGTGGGCCCCCCCCTCCCTCCCCTGTAGTTAACTCGTTGGTGGCCAGTGGGCCTTCTCCCCTCCCTCCCCCTCCTAATTAAAATCTCCCCCCCTATCATTGGTGGCAGCGGAGAGTATCGATCGGAGTCCCAGTTTAATCGCTGGGGCTCCGATCGGTAACCATGGCAACCAGGACGCTACTGCTGTCCCGGTTGCCATGGTTACTTAGCAATTTGTAGAACCATTATACTTACCTGCGAGCTGCGATGTCTGCGTCCGGCCGGGAGCTCCTCCTACTGGTAAGTGACAGGTCATTAAGCAATGCGCCGCACAGACCTGTCACCTACCAATCTATTACTGTGAAGCCCGTGCAGTCAATCTGAATTCCAGAGATTCCCACAAACTCTGGAATTTGGGGCTCATAATCCTCAGGCAGTGTGGTCCATAGGGGATCACTGGAGGGGGAAGGCCTACTTCATCTCTCCTGGGGCGTCTCCTTGAGGGTCCCTCATCACCGGATGACGATGATGATGATGAAGGAGTAGAGGAATGTGGCATCCTCTTCTCCCTCACTTGCAGACTCCGTTTCAGAGGCAAGGATGGCGTATGGGACATTTTTATTTTTATTGATGTGTGTAAAATGAAAAGTGTCAGGGGGTGTAAGTAGTGATTTAACACTTGAGGGGGCTTGTAATGAATTTAAAATAATATTTACCATAAAGAAAAAAAGAGAAAGAAGGAAAAGAGAAAAAGGGGAAGTGATTGACACAACTGACCAGTGCCCAGCAGGTGCAGGACCCACGCATGCAGACGGCATGTGTGTGGGTTTGAAAATCGAACCAAGTACTAACAAAAATTTACATATATATGGATGTATATATATATATATATATATATATATAAAATAGAAAAAAGATTTTTATTATATATACAGTACAGACCAAAAGTTTGGACACACCTTCTCATTCAAAGAGTTTTCTTTATTTTCATGACTATGAAGGCATCAAAACTATTATTTAACACATGTAGAGTTATATACATAACAAACAAGTGTGAAACAACTGAAAATATGTCATATTCTAGGTTCTTCAAAGTAGCCACCTTTTGCTTTGATTACTGCTTTGCACACTCTTGGCATTCTCTTGATGAGCTTCAAGAGGTAGTCCCCTGAAATGGTTTTCACTTCACAGGTGTGCCCTGTCAGGTTTAATAAGTGGGATTTCTTGCCTTATAAATGGGGTTGGGACCATCAGTGGCGTTGAGGAGAAGTCAGGTGGATACACAGCTGATAGTCCTACTGAATAGACTGTTAGAATTTGTATTATGGCAAGAAAAAAGCAGCTAAGTAAAGAAAAACGAGTGGCCATCATTACTTTAAGAAATGAAGGTCAGTCAGTCAGCTGAAAAATTGGGAAAACTTTGAAAGTAAGGGCTATTTGACCATGAAGGAGAGTGATGGGGTGCTGCGCCAGATGACCTGGCCTCCACAGTCACCGGACCTGAACCCAATCGAGATGGTTTGGGGTGAGCTGGACCGCAGAGTGAAGGCAAAAGGGCCAACAAGTGCTAAGCATCTCTGGGAACTCCTTCAAGACTGTTGGAAGACCATTTCAGGGGACTACCTCTTGAAGCTCATCAAGAGAATGCCAAGAGTGTGCAAAGCAGTAATCAAAGCAAAAGGTGGCTACTTTGAAGAACCTAGAATATGACATATTTTCAGTTGTTTCACACTTGTTTGTTATGTATATAATTCCACATGTGTTAGTTCATAGTTTTGATGCCTTCATAGTCATAACAATAAAGAAAACTCTTTGAATGAGAAGGTGTGTCCAAACTTTTGGTCTGTACTGTATATATATATATATATATATATAAATATATAGAGAGAGAGCGCGAGATAGAGAGCTAGCTGGCACTGAAAGAAACACAAGTGCTGATCAGCACTTGCCAGTCACAGCTCGCACACAGAAAAAGTGGTGCAGAGCTGGTGCAGAGCTGGAAAAGCAAAAAAAAAAAAGCCAAAGATCACTACAGCTGATCCAGATGTTCTTATTCTGAAAAGCACTGAGTGAAAAGCACTGATTTATGTGGTAGTACCACAAGTCCCAGCCGACAACCAGCAGCACAGTGGGGAACAAGCCCTCTCTGCAAGCAGTCACCAAGCCAGAATGGCTGTCTGCAGAGAGGCACCAACAGTTCTTTCTGCTATATAGCGCTGCCATTGACTGGAGCGTTGTTCCAGCCAATCGCAGAGCTGGGAGGGGACATCAGTGTCTGATGTCCCCTCCCTAACCTCAGACGTAACATGGGCAGTGGCGTACATACAGGGGTCGCAGTTGCAACCGGGCCCGGCACTCCAGGGGCCCGGCCGCCTGTGGACCCCCCTGGCCCCTGCAGTCATTGTTCCCTTACGTCTAAGTGGCGCGGGTGGGCCGGCCGCGCAGCCATATCGCGCCGCTCAAGCGTTGCTCCAGCCAATCGCAGCGCTGGGAAGGGACACCTGTGTCTGGTGTCCCCTCCCTGACCTAGGAGGTGACATACTCTGATATCATCAGCCCCTCCCACCTCTAGCCAAGCCCCCCTGCAGCACCATACATTGCCGGCGCTGCGATGGACCGGTCTTCACTAACCGGCCAATCGCTGAGATCGGGGCTGCAGGGGGCAGAAAACTCTTTCTCGCCCTCAGCTAAGATGGCTGCCTGCCGATTAGTTTAGCTATCTCAGTCCGGTCACCGCGCGATGCAGCGCGGTGACCGGAGTTAACCATAGCGTACTATTACGTCATGATGCGGGAACGCACTGGCTTCCATGACGTAATAGTATGTTATGTGTTGGGAAGGGGTTAAGAGATGGTGGGGGGGGGGGGGAACACACACAAATATTCGCTGTATAACCTAAGTTCAATCCATAAGATGTTCCTTGTTTCACAGCCCTGGAGGCTCCAGGCTCCTCTGTCTGGAGGACAGGACACCACACTGAGGGAGGAAGTGGGTGTTCCCTTTTTGATTGCTCTGGGGCTTCCTGTCCAGTTGTGGGGGCTGATCCATCTCACTATGGTGCTGTCATGAGTGAAGGGAAAAATCTTCTGCAACAATCAGATCTGTTGTGGGGGCATCACTACCATGCCTCCTGACCGGATTCAGCAGAACAGTCCCGGATTTCAGCAGCTGTCCCACAACGTCTGAGGTACGTCCCTATTTTTGTGTCCTGAGGATGCAGATACATCTGAATGTAGCCATCAGCTCTCTGCTCCATCATTTCCCTACCGCCCAGCAGCAGGCACGATGTGGTGATGTCATCACGACTGCCGAGCTGTGGAGGAGAGAGCACAGGCTGAGGCCGGGGATCATTCCCCTGCCAGGAAAACTGACCTGTGTGCTCTCCTAAAGGCCTAGTTCACACAATCATTTTTTTTTGCGAGTGTACGGGCCGTTTTTTTGTGTTTTGTATGCGGAACCATTAATTTCAATGGTTCTGCATTAAAAACGTAATGTGTTCCGTAAGCATTCCGTTTCCGTATTTCCGTTCCGTTGAAAGATAGAACATGTCCTTTTATTGCCCGCAAATCACGTTCCGTGGCTCCATTCAAGTCAATGGGTCCGCAAAAAAAACGGAACACATACGGAAATGCATCCGTATGTCTTCCGTATCCGGTCCGTTTTTGTGGAACCATCTATTGAAAATGTTATGCCCAGCCCAATTTTAGTAAGTAATTACTGTATACTGTATATGCCATACTGAAAAACGGACCAGAAAAACGGAACGGAAACACAAAAACGGAACAACAGATCCGTGAAAAACGGACCGCAAAAAACTATAAAAGCTATACGTTCGTGTGAACTAGGCCTAAGGCCTCCTGCACACGACCGTTTTTTACTCCCGTTTACTGGCCGTTTTTTGGCGTTCTGTATACGGTCCGTATACAGAACCATTAATTTCAATGGTTCCGCAAAAAAAACGGGATGTACTCCGTATGCATTCCGTTTCCGTATTTCCGTTTTTCCGTTCCGTTTAAAGATAGAACATGTCCTATTATTGCCCGCAAATCACGTTCCGTGGCTCCATTCAAGTCAATGGGTCCGCAAAAAAATGGAACACATACGGAAATGCATCCGTATGTCTTCCGTTTCCGTTTTTTGCGGAACCATCTATTGAAAATGTTATGCCCAGCCCAATTTTATCTATGTAATTACTGTATACTGTATATGCCATACGGAAAAACAGAACGGAAAAACGGAACAGAAACGGAAACACAATGGAAACAAAAAACGGAACAACGGATCAGTGAAAAACGGACCGCAAAACACTGAAAAAGCCATACGGTCGTGTGCAGGAGGCCTAACTCAGCAGGCGCATTTACCTCACACCTGTTGCTGGGGAGGGCTTTATGTGCTTTGTTCATGGGGGGAATGGGGCTAGGTGGGTATCACTTTTTTCAATTTTATTAACAGTACAGCAGCTTCATTAATGTAATGGGGGCACTAATGGGTCAACATTATAATGAGGCAGTACTGAATGGTGTGCATAACTACTGTGCACTAACATTCATACTGCGAGGGGGAACTAAGGGGGCATAGCTACTCTGAAGGGGTCTCTAGTGAGCATCACTACTGTGTGGAGGCAATAAGATGGCATAACTACTGGTGGCATTCTACTGTGTGAGACACAAAGGGGGCATTCTACTGTGTGGCGGTACTAGGTGGAGCACTGGGTGCAGCTAGAGGCATGGCTTAGTTGAAAAGAATTCCTACTCCCGCTGCTGCTGTCTGTCCTTGGCAGGGGCATTGCTAGAGTCTCAAAAGATCCAGGGCCCAAGCCCAAATGCATATGGCCCAATTCTCTAAGTCGACCAACCAACCCCTAAGCCCTCTATAGCTATACAGCAGCACGTACCTCTCACATCCAGTTCCTCCCAGGTGACGTCTCCTCTGATGTAGATCTTCTCTGTTATCATCTTCTCCATTCCGTCCGGACAACTTCTCTCAGCCGCGCCTTGTCTCTACAGAGTGTGACACACAGACATCTTAGCTTCCTCATTTTTCTGTACCCCAAATACTATCCTGAAGAAAAATGAGTGCCCCCCATAGTAATAGTGCTCCTCATAGTCCCACCAATAGTAATTCCCTTCTAGAATGCCCTCATTAGTAATACTGCCCCCTACAGTGCCCTCAACCGTGATAATGCTCCCCAAGAGTGCCCCATTAGTTGTAAAGCCCTCCAGTATTAATAATGCCCTTACAGAGCCCCTATTAGAAATAAGGCCCACCTATTGTTCCGTCAGTGGTAATAAAGCTATCTACTGACCCCTCAGTAGTAATAAGACCCCCACAGTGCTCTTAGTAGAAATAATGCGGATTTATAAGTCCCTCCTTTAGAGCCCCCAGTAGTAATAAGAACGTCTAATGTCTCCTGGATTTAAAATGCCCCCACAGTGCCCCCAGAATTTATAATGCCCCCTACTGTTATCAGTGTCGGACTGGGGTGCCTAGGGCCCACCAGTAAATTGTATTTTGGGGGCCCACCGTATGGATACATTCAAATATTACCTGCTCACACAGCAGCAAGATGCTACCAGATGATTGAATATGGGGGTCCCTGCAGCAACTTTGAGAAGGTAGGTCCTGGGGAGAAGAGGACACTAGCAGCTTTCCCCTATACCTAGAAGTCATCTCATCTCTGATCGTGTCTATAATAATAAACTGGGGAGTTTCTTTAATAATCTATCAAATGTTTTATATGAACATAGACTGGTTGAGGTGCTGTACATTGAATATATGTATGTAGTGCAGTAAGTCTACTGTGTTATGTGCCACTTGTGCAGGGAATGAGAAACTAGGGGCCACCTTGCTCAGGGGCCCACCGGGGGATTCACCTGTAACCCTGTGGGCCAGTCCGAGCCAGGGACTATGCATGGGGTGCAGTGTAAAATACAGGACTATACATGTGGTGCAGTGTAATATGCAGGACTATACATGGGGTGCAGTGTAATATACAGGACATAACATGGGGTGCAGTATAATATACAGGACTATACATGTGGTGCAGTGTAATATGCAGGACTATACATGGGGTGCAGTGTAATATACAGGACATAACATGGGGTGCAGTATAATATACAGGACTATACATGAGGTGCAGTGTAAGTATACAGGACTACACATGGGGTGCAGTATAATATACAGGACTATACTTAGGTGAGGTGCAGTGTAATATACATGAGTATACATGGATTGCAGTGCAATATACAAGACTATACATGGGGTTCAGTATAATATATAGGACTATACATGGGGTGCACTATAATATACAGGACTATACTTGGGGCACAGTATAATATACAGGACTATACATGGGGTGCAGTGTAATATACTGGACTATACATGCGGTGCAATGTAATATATAGTACTGGACATGGGTGCAGTGTAATGTACAGGATTATACACGGGGTGCAGTATAATATACAGGACTATACATCGGGTGCAATGTAATATATAGGACTATACATGAGGTGCAGTGTAATATACAGGATGGGACATGGGTGCAGTATAATATACAGGACTATACATGGATTGCAGTGCAATATACAAGACTATACATGGGTTCAGTATAATATACAGGACTATACATGGGGTACAGTGTAATATACAGGACTATACATGGGGTGCAGTGTAATATACAGGATAACATGGGGTACAGTATAATATAGAGGACTATACTTTTAGTGCAATGTAATATACAGGACTATACATGGGGCGCAGTGTAATATACAGGACTATACATGGGGTACAGTATAATATACAGGACTATACATGAGGTGCAGTGTAATATACAGGACTATACATGGGGCAGTGTAATATACAGGACTATACAAGGGATGCTGTATAATATACCGGACTATACAAGGGATGCAGTATAATATATAGGACTATACATGGGGGGCAGTGTAATATACAGGACTATACATGGGGTGCAGTGTAATATACAGGACTATACATGCGGTGCAATGTAATATACAGGACTATACATGGGGTGTAGTGTAATATACAGGACTATAAAAGGGGTGCAGTATAATATACAGGACTATACACGGGGTGCAGTATAATATACAGGACTATAAATGGGGTGCAGTGTAATATACAGGACTATACATGGGGTGCAGTATAATATACAGGACTATACATGGGGTGCAGTGTAATATACAGGACTATACATGGGGTGCAGTGTAATATACATTACTATACATGGGGTGCAGTGTAATATACAGGAGTATACATGGGGTGCAGTGTAATATACTGGACTATACATGGGGTGCAGTGTAATATACAGGACTATACAAAGGATGCAGTATAATATACAGGAGTATACATGGGGTGCAGTGTAATATACAGGACTATACATGGGGTGCAGTGTAATATACAGGACTATACAAAGGATATATGTAGCGGAGAGGCAGGGTGAAGTGCAGTATCTCCGCTGGTAGACAGGAACAATCAGAATGAAATGCAGGTAGCGTGTATATATCCCATCCCTCCAAGAACTAGACGACACATAGCTTGGAGGTGAACTAACTGGCTGCTAGCTTGCAGCCCTTTTTATTACCTCCTCCCATGAAGGAGAGGGACACACACAGTATCAGACATTAACCAATAACATTGTAGTTACAACCCTACACATATTCCTCCCCTCTGTTTGGAGCTAATTGAGTCAATCACTGTATCTTCTCAACTATCTCCTAAGCTGGAAAGTTTCTCTTATACATTTTTACAACTTTGTGAGTTTACAGGTTACATACATAAAACTTATATCAATTTAACCAGTATAACTTGAGGATAACATATCCAAAATTCACTTGAATAGGTTCTCAATGTGGCTGGATTTGCCACACTATACATGGGGTGCAATGTAATATACAGGACTATACATGGGGTGCAGTATAATATACAGGACTACACATGGGGTGCAGTGTAATATACAGGACTATACATGCGGTGCAATCTAATATATAGGACTATACATGGGGTGTAGTGTAATATACAGGACTATAAAAGGGGTGCAGTATAATATACAGGACTATACATGGGGTGCAGTATAATATACAGGACTACACATGGGGTGCAGTGTAATATACAGGACAATACATGCGGTGCAATGTAATATATAGGACTATACATGGGGTGTAGTGTAATATACAGGACTATAAAAGGGGTGCAGTATAATATACAGGACTATACATGGGGTGCAGTATAATATACAGGACTATACATGGGGTACAGTGTAATATACAGGACTATACATGGGGTGCAGTATAATATACAGGACTATACATGGGGTACAGTGTAATATACAGGACTATACATGCGGTGCAATGTAATATATAGGACTATGCATGGGGTGTAGTGTAATATACAGGACTATAAAAGGGGTGCAGTATAATATACAGGACTATACATGGGGTGCAGTATAATATACAGGACTATACATGGGGTGCAGTATAATATACAGGACTATACACAGGGTGCAGTGTAATATACAGGACTATAAAAGGGGTGCAGTGTAATATACAGGACTATACAACATGAGGTGCAATGTAATATACAGGACTATACATGGGTGCAGTGAAATATACAGGACTATGCATGGGGTGCAGTGAAATATACAGGACTATACATGAGGTGTAGTTTAATATACAGAACTATACAAGGGGTGCAGTGTAATATACAGGAATATACATGGGGTGCAGTGTAATATGCAGGACTATACATGGGGTGCAGTGAAATATACAGGACTATACATTGGGGACAGTGTAATATACAGGACTATGCAAGGGGTGCAGTGTAATATACAGGACTATGCATGGGGTGCAGTATAATATACAGGACTATACATGGGGTGCAGTATAATATACAGGACTATACATGGGGTGCAGTGAAATATACAGGACTATACATGGGGTGCAGTGTAATATACAGGACTATGCATGGGGTGCAGTATAATATACAGGACTATACATGGGGTGCAGTATAATATACAGGACTATACATGGGGTGCAGTGAAATATACAGGACTATACATTGGGGACAGTGTAATATACAGGACTATACAAGGGGTGCAGTGTAATATACAGGACTATGCATGGGGTGCAGTATAATATACAGGACTATACATGGGGTGCAGTGTAATATACAGGACTATACATGGGGTGCAGTGTAATATACAGGACTATACATGGGGTGCAGTATAATATACAGGACTATACATGGGGTGCAGTGTAATATACAGGACTGTTGCAGATTGTCACACTAATATGGGGACACTAAGGAGGCATAAATACTATGGGGGCATTAAGGGGGAATTATACTGTGTAGGGTCAATAAGACGTTCTACTGTGTGGGGGCACTAAGGAGGCATAAAAACGATGTGGGGGGTACTAAGGGTGCATTATACTGTGTAGGTGTAAATATAGGCATTGGGTGCAGTTAGAGGTAAGACTTAGTGTAAAACAAATTTCTCATGCCACGCTTTGCGTGCCGCTAATATTCTCCCTGCTTGGGCTTTATAAAAGTCGGGAGGTATGCAATAATAATCCACCCTTGTGCACAATGAAATAATGATGTCTCCTTTTGTACACAAAAGCAAAAATTACGTCCCTTTTGTCTCTTCATGCAGGAATAATACCCCCTTCATGCACAATAATAATTTCCTCCTTAGTGCCCCATACAATAATAATGTCCTCCTTTGTGCCCCATGCAATTCGGCAGCATGAGTTCCCATTGAAAACTTTGGAAGGTGGATTTCAGTTGGATTTTGCAACGTAATACATGCCAAATATATGCTTTATGTCTAAAAAAGGCCGTGTGCACATATCCTTAAGGGTTGGGAGATATCACTAGTGGATGGATAACTACCTAATTGGAGGATTTATTTTGTACTAGTTTTCTGGCATACTAAGAGTCACAAACTTTGACGCAAGCAGGTTTTATGCGAAAATTTGTAATTTTACACTTAACGCTTCTCAATGGGACCGTTTTCAATGGTTGCTTAGACAAGAGTGCACCTGTCTAATGGCCGTTAGAAATGGGTACTCTAGTGCAATATGGTTATGGAGTAAAAAAATAATAATCACTCACCTCACCCATTTGCACTCACAGAGGCAGTCGCTCTTCTCTTGATTGAAAAGGACCTGCCGAAGGATCATGTGCTCAGCGCTAGACGTCACAACGTGATCATTCTGCGAGGGTGCATTGATGTGACCACACTTAGTGCAGGTCCTTCACAATCCAGAGAGGAGCAACTACCTCTGCGTATGCAAATGGAGTGAGGTGAGTGATTTTTTTTATTTGCTAAAAAGAAACATTACAGCTGGGGGACACTATGGCGGACATTATTACTGCTGGGGACACTATGGGGGTCATTATAGGCCACTATGGGGGACATTATTACTGATGGGGACACTATGGGGGACATTTTGGGCCTTCATATGGGACATTATTACTGCTGGAGCCACTATGGGGGACATTATGGGCCTCCATAGGGGACATTATTACTTCTGGAGCCACTATGGGGGGGGCATTATTACTGTTTGGGGCTCTTTAAAGCCGCAATCAAAATATACGCCGTCTTTTTCCCAATATGGGAACATAGACACTTTCGTGCAACTTGTGACGAGAGATCTAAAAACCCTTAATACTAGGGTACCAACTTCACAGCTTAATCTGGAGGCCGATGAACAACAGGCACTCACAGAATTGAGGAAAAATGACGAGCTAGTAATAAAACCCTCGGACAAGGGTGGAAATGTTGTCCTTATGGACAGATCCGACTATAAAAAAATGGTTGAAGATCTAGTGAAACAGACTGACACTTACCAGCAGTTAGACCACAATCCAACCGAAAAGTTCCTGGCTGAATTAAAACTGATTTTGTCCGCAGCTAAGGACTCTGGACTCATCTCTAAAGATGAGTTCAAGTTCCTTTTCAAGAAGCACCCCACGACGGCCACTATTTATGCTATCCCCAAGGTGCATAAACCATCACTTTTCTTGATTTAAGGCTCACAATGGACTCTGGTGGCCACATCCAGTCTGAGATCTATCGAAAACCCACAGCTACCAACAACCTTTTGCAGTGGAAGAGCTACCACCCAAAACCACTCAAAAAGGGAATACCTGTGGGACAATATATCAGAGCCCGTAGGAATTGCTCTGATGATGCAGGATTTACCAAGGAGTGCAAAACACTATATGAACGTTTTAGGGCTAGGGGTTACCCCAAAAAAGTCCTACATCAAGCATATGCTAGGGCAAGTAATACCAACCGGACGGAATTACTACAAACTAAGCCCAAAAATCCTACTGAACAGGTTGTCAGATGTATTGGCACTTTTGACGCCCAAAATAACCAAATTTATCAAATCCTGAACAAACATTGGCATGTCTTGTGGGCTGATAATGGCTTGAGGACAGTAATTACCAAGAAACCAAGTGTCACCTACCGTAGAGGAAAAAACCTCAAGGACACCTTGGTCCACAGTTTTTATCAGCCCACACCGCCTAATACAACCTGGCTAGCATCAAAAGTGGTGGATACTTACCCTTGCGGGGACAGTGTTTTTTGTCCCCTCGTGAAGAAATGCCAATCATTTGTCAACCCTGTGGATGAGAAAGAATACAATATAAGACAATATATTAATTAAAACACCAAAAAAACACTTGTATCATAAATATCTCGCATGGAGTTATTCGTATTACCACCTACACAGCTCAAAGAGCAACCACACAGAGAACCACTATAATTTAATTATTTCCTTTATTGGATATCCAAAAACATTATATGGTATATCAGTTAAAAATATACAAAAAACAGTACGTAATGGGAACGCTACGGTGTAATGACAATTATATAAAAACAGAGAAAGCTCCAAACCAATAAGGGACTAGTATCCCCCCATGCACAAATAAGACAGTATCAGCTTGGTGGGGCACACATAGCAACATAAGCACCCAGCATATGTATACAAGCACACTCTAAACAATTGAAAGGGTGTGAGTCTGGGTGCAGCCCACAACAAGCAGAGGCTGCCAAAGGAGAGGGGGGGGAAAAAAAACACACACAATATAAAGTGCAAGTGCAATAGTACCTACTGACCCTGGTCTGAAGCAGCCGCCCGACGATCGTTTCGCTAGTGCTTCCTCTTGGGGCATACTGGACTCCTCCATACTAACCTCCTATATACTCCTGACATCTACATTCAGCCAATCAGAACACGCCTACCCAGCTTTCCATGATTAGGCAGATCAGCTGCTCCTGGCAGCGAGGGAAGTGCCCAATCATGTTCAGTCGCGTCATCAGTCACCTGACCTCAAAGGACTAGCACCACCCATCTACCTCTCTGGACCGTGACATCACATCATTCAATCCTAAACGTAACACCCTACTACTTTTCTCTCCACTATACCTCTAGATCACTCCTTATAGTTATATCTTGGATCACATGTAGCTCTCAGATGATCGCATACCACCACGCGATCCGCATCATGAATCGGCCGCCCGGCAAGAGGCGCCAGAGAGTGACGTCACCCCCCACACTCGCGTCGTACTCCCATGGCGTCCTCATTGCCCAGCAACCGAGTCACGAGGCGGGTCACATGATCGGAACAGCGGCACCTCATCTCCTCACTACTCCCATTGCAACCTACAGACAGGGCAATGGTCCACAACTTATAGCTTGTTATCATCACGCTCTACTATATATAATAGCCGTTGGGTACTATACATTATCCATTCATTTGGGGCATATGTCTATACAAAATAGTGAAAATTCGAAATATATACATATAAAAGTGACCTGTGCATGTACAGTTAAATCATACACTTAATTGTAAAACAGTATATATATGCAGATTCCATTGATTATACATAAGACAATGGGTTACTGCATATCCCACATAGTATATAGATATAATACAATTCATAAAGTGCTGTAGTGTTAATACATTGTACCCATACATAAAGAACGCCCCCAATCGAAGGCAATACATATATATGATTTGTGCAATATAGAGGTATCCCGACCCAGGAACCATTGGGTTAATACATTTGATCTAATTGATCAGAATGTAAGCCCATACTTTAGATGACTACACAGGGTCCAGATGTGTTCCGATACCATCAATTATTAAAGTGCAAGTGCAAGTGCGCAAAAGGAAAGAGTGACAAACAGAAGGGGGGAAAAAGTGTGAATATAAATATAAAAAAGTGCCCAGTGCTAAGGGAGAGTTGTATTGATGGTATCAAAAACCAGCCCACCCTTTCATGTTTGATCACTATAATCATTAGAAACCCAAACAGCCTATATCCCCATTCCGGGTACTCCTTTGATTGTAATTCTAACTATGTCTAGAAACATAGGGACACACTATGGTGTCCCCATCCCTACACACATCTATGTATATATATTCAGGAGTTTCCATGGATAAGAGAAATCCAGACCATCTTGATCTTCTCCACATCTTTTTCTCTCTTTTTTTCTCTCTTTTTCCTTTTCTCTCTCTTTTTTTCGCTTTTTTACGCCCTAGGTGTTTGATGCTGCAGGTTATTCACATGTCAATCCATCGACCACAAGAGATTCCTTGTTTCAAGGTATATATTGTCCAGGCATTGAGAACATACTAGGAGAAACCGGACCAGAAACAGGAAAGTATATAGAAGATCAGTATACATATTAAAACATATCACAAAAACAAGAACCACCGTGTGGCTGCATAAATACAAGCAGCCCATCACTGGTGTCACAGAAAGAAAAGAACATAAACAAATCACTGCTAAAAGAAATCTACATTATTTCATCAACACATAACTCACAATGATTAAAAATGAACCCATCTTACCTAGTGGTTCTGTGATGATCCAGTCTTCGAAGTACAAAAATGGGTAGTCTAAAGAAATGGAGCATAGCTATTATAGTCATTCAATCCCACAGGGGCCATAGTTTTCAGAGTATATATCCAGCGTGTCTCGCGCTGGGCCAATAGTTTCTTCCAATTCCCACCTCTTTGGGAGATCATAACATGATCAATCCCTCGGAAGCGTAGGGCTGATCCATCACAGGTATGTTCTGCTTTAAAGTGCCTTGGTATCGTTGTTAATAGTTGTGTGTCAGTTATCTCCTGTGCGGCTTCAATCGCTAGCACATGCTCACGAATCCGTTTTTTAAATTGTCGTGAGGTCATCCCTACATAGATTTTTTCGCAGGGGCATATGGCCCAATAGATTACCCCCACTGTTGTACAATCAATGGGGTGAGTGATTTTGTATTCTTTTTTGTGGGACATGTCCCAAAAAATGTCACTTCTGTCCATGTTTGTGTATGCGACACATTTACCACAACATTTGTTTCCCCATCGTGGGCCTTTTGAGCCAAACGGATTTGGGGGGCGTGTTACATAGTGACTCTTCACTAAATGGTCCCTCAAGTTTTTTCCTCTCCTGAAGGTAATGCTCGGATGTTCTTTTAGTTTATCCTTCAGACAGGGGTCAAGTTTTAAAATCTCCCAGTGTCTAGTTAATATCTTGGTGATCTCCTTACTCTTATTATTGAATGTTGTTATAAATCTGATCTCCTCCATGTTCCCCTCTGGTCTCTTACCTTGCAACAGGTTTGAGCGTTTTGATAGACTCGCTCGTCTATACGCCCTTTCCACAGATCTTTCAGTGTAATTGCGGGCCTGAAATCTATTGCGTAAATCTGTTGCTTGCTTTTCAAATAGCTGGTCTGAGGAACATATCCGTCTGGCCCTCAGAAACTGCCCCACAGGAATGTTTTCAATCAATCTTTTAGGGTGTGCTGAATCGGCAGATAATATGCTGTTAACGGAAGTAGGCTTCCTATACAGGTCTGTCACTATTTTACCATTCTCACCCACACAGATTTTAATGTCCAGAAACTCCACCTCCGTTCGACTCGTAATGGAGGTCAGTCGGATGTTTAGATCATTTCTATTCAGTTGGTTCATGAATGCATCAAACTCCTCCTTGGTACCCTGCCATATAATCAGCAGATCGTCAATATATCTGCCCCAATACTGCACTTTCTGTGCCAATGATGTTACTTCAGTCTGGAGGATCTCCCTTTCCCACAGCCCCAGGAACAAATTAGCGTAAGAGGGCGCACAAGACGCCCCCATCGCTGTTCCCTGGAGCTGTAGGAAATGGAGACCCCCAAACATGAAAAAATTGTGTGTTAACACAAATTCCAGTAGAGTCATAATGAACTCACGTTTTTTTGCAGGCATGCTTGAGGTTTGTAGATAAAAATTAGTTGCCCTCAGACCATCTTCATGTTTTATGGAGGTATATAGCGACTCCACGTCACAGGTGGCTAGGAGCATGTCTGAATCCAGATGCAGATCTTCAACTTTCCGGAGTATGTCGGTGGTGTCCTTCAAATACGAGGATAACTCTTCAACAAAAGGGTGCAGATGATATTCGATATATTTACATACTACATCATTTATGCTGTTGATCCCTGAGACAATCGGTCTCCCCGGTGGTTGTTGCATATTTTTATGTACTTTCGGTAAAAAGTACATTGTTGGAGTCACCGGGTGTTCTATTAATAAGAAGGACATCTGTTGTCTTGTAATGACACCCTCGTCTACTCCTTTTTCCAGGATGATACTCAGCTCACCCCTATATTTAAGGGTTGGGTTGAATGTCCGCCTCTTGTAACATCTGTGATCATTCAATTGACGCCAGGCTTCCTTTTCATATGCCATGCGAGGCCAGATCACTATATTGCCTCCTTTGTCTGCCCCCTTTATAATCACATCATTCCATCTTTTTAGTTCTCTTAGTGCTTTCTTTTCACCACTAGTGCAATTGTCATATTCCCCATCCGCCGAGATTTTTTCTAAATCTCTACAGACGAGTTGGACGAATAGTTCAATATTAGGAAACAGAGAGATCGGAGGAAATTTCCCCGATTTTGGTTTTAAACGTTTTGGGAACTCACCCATTCCATTGTCCGTCTCCTGTTCATCGAGTAACTCCACAAGTGTGGATAAGGCCTCTTGTTCCGCTAGCGAGGGAAAGTTTGGATCCTCTCTCTGTTTAAACAATTTCTTTAAAACCAATTTGCGTGCAAATAATTGCACGTCTTTCACTGTAGAGAAAAGATCCAAATTACTAGATGGTGAAAAAGATAAACCTTTTTTCAGAATGTCGGTCTGGTATTGTGTCAACACATGTGTAGATAAATTAATTACCTGCTGAGTGTTTCGGGTCAGATCCGCACGCCTCTTTCCTACTGAGTTTTGAGGTTCCTCATTTTTTCGTTTCATGAAGCGCTGGGGATATCTTCTAAAATCCTGAGGTCCCATAGATTCGTCCTCGCTTCTTGATGTCACTGAGGATACGGAAGTCAGTCTAGAGCGACTCCTTATTTCAGTGTTTTTCCACCGATATACTTTGTTGTTCTCAAAGTCCGTACGATCCCTCTGTAATTTTTTAGTTTTCATTATTTTAATCTGATTTTCCCAGGTCAGAAAGGAGGTGTCTATTTCCTTTTTATATGCTTCCCATTCGGTCATTGACATATTCTGGATCAGATGTCTCTCTGTTTCATCAATGTCTTTCTCTATAGAGTTAAGTGTCTTATTATTTAACTCAATAATCAACTGCATTAGAGTACTTGAGCAGGTGTTACAAGCCGCCTCCCATCTCAAGCAGAACTCACTTTCTTCCCTTCCAAAAGACGGGAATATCTGAACCCTAAGGCCCCTGGGGATTAAAGACTTAGCTATGTATTGCTCCAAGGTGGCCTTGTTCCACCATGTTCTCAATCTTTTGTGCTGTAGATTTTTAAAGCACAATTTAGATTCCCTTATACTTCTCAGTCCTGGATCATCACCACCGCTCGCGCTCCCAGCAAACACTGCTTCTACTTGGGTTTTCCAAGTTTGATCACGTGATCTAAAATCCATTATACGATCTTCTGTAATACAACAGGCAAATTTCATAAAACACCAAAAAAACACTTGTATCATAAATATCTCGCATGGAGTTATTCGTATTACCACCTACACAGCTCAAAGAGCAACCACACAGAGAACCACTATAATTTAATTATTTCCTTTATTGGATATCCAAAAACATTATATGGTATATCAGTTAAAAATATACAAAAAACAGTACGTAATGGGAACGCTACGGTGTAATGACAATTATATAAAAACAGAGAAAGCTCCAAACCAATAAGGGACTAGTATCCCCCCATGCACAAATAAGACAGTATCAGCTTGGTGGGGCACACATAGCAACATAAGCACCCAGCATATGTATACAAGCACACTCTAAACAATTGAAAGGGTGTGAGTCTGGGTGCAGCCCACAACAAGCAGAGGCTGCCAAAGGAGAGGGGGGGAAAAAAAAACCACACACAATATAAAGTGCAAGTGCAATAGTACCTACTGACCCTGGTCTGAAGCAGCCGCCCGACGATCGTTTCGCTAGTGCTTCCTCTTGGGGCATACTGGACTCCTCCATACTAACCTCCTATATACTCCTGACATCTACATTCAGCCAATCAGAACACGCCTACCCAGCTTTCCATGATTAGGCAGATCAGCTGCTCCTGGCAGCGAGGGAAGTGCCCAATCATGTTCAGTCGCGTCATCAGTCACCTGACCTCAAAGGACTAGCACCACCCATCTACCTCTCTGGACCGTGACATCACATCATTCAATCCTAAACGTAACACCCTACTACTTTTCTCTCCACTATACCTCTAGATCACTCCTTATAGTTATATCTTGGATCACATGTAGCTCTCAGATGATCGCATACCACCACGCGATCCGCATCATGAATCGGCCGCCCGGCAAGAGGCGCCAGAGAATGACGTCACCCCCCCCCACTCGCGTCGTACTCCCATGGCGTCCTCATTGCCCAGCAACCGAGTCACGAGGCGGGTCACATGATCGGAACAGCGGCACCTCATCTCCTCACTACTCCCATTGCAACCTACAGACAGGGCAATGGTCCACAACTTATAGCTTGTTATCATCACGCTCTACTATATATAATAGCCGTTGGGTACTATACATTATCCATTCATTTGGGGCATATGTCTATACAAAATAGTGAAAATTCGAAATATATACATATAAAAGTGACCTGTGCATGTACAGTTAAATCATACACTTAATTGTAAAACAGTATATATATGCAGATTCCATTGATTATACATAAGACAATGGGTTACTGCATATCCCACATAGTATATAGATATAATACAATTCATAAAGTGCTGTAGTGTTAATACATTGTACCCATACATAAAGAACGCCCCCAATCGAAGGCAATACATATATATGATTTGTGCAATATAGAGGTATCCCGACCCAGGAACCATTGGGTTAATACATTTGATCTAATTGATCAGAATGTAAGCCCATACTTTAGATGACTACACAGGGTCCAGATGTGTTCCGATACCATCAATTATTAAAGTGCAAGTGCAAGTGCGCAAAAGGAAAGAGTGACAAACAGAAGGGGGGAAAAAGTGTGAATATAAATATAAAAAAGTGCCCAGTGCTAAGGGAGAGTTGTATTGATGGTATCAAAAACCAGCCCACCCTTTCATGTTTGATCACTATAATCATTAGAAACCCAAACAGCCTATATCCCCATTCCGGGTACTCCTTTGATTGTAATTCTAACTATGTCTAGAAACATAGGGACACACTATGGTGTCCCCATCCCTACACACATCTATGTATATATATTCAGGAGTTTCCATGGATAAGAGAAATCCAGACCATCTTGATCTTCTCCACATCTTTTTCTCTCTTTTTTTCTCTCTTTTTCCTTTTCTCTCTCTTTTTTTCGCTTTTTTACGCCCTAGGTGTTTGATGCTGCAGGTTATTCACATGTCAATCCATCGACCACAAGAGATTCCTTGTTTCAAGGTATATATTGTCCAGGCATTGAGAACATACTAGGAGAAACCGGACCAGAAACAGGAAAGTATATAGAAGATCAGTATACATATTAAAACATATCACAAAAACAAGAACCACCGTGTGGCTGCATAAATACAAGCAGCCCATCACTGGTGTCACAGAAAGAAAAGAACATAAACAAATCACTGCTAAAAGAAATCTACATTATTTCATCAACACATAACTCACAATGATTAAAAATGAACCCATCTTACCTAGTGGTTCTGTGATGATCCAGTCTTCGAAGTACAAAAATGGGTAGTCTAAAGAAATGGAGCATAGCTATTATAGTCATTCAATCCCACAGGGGCCATAGTTTTCAGAGTATATATCCAGCGTGTCTCGCGCTGGGCCAATAGTTTCTTCCAATTCCCACCTCTTTGGGAGATCATAACATGATCAATCCCTCGGAAGCGTAGGGCTGATCCATCACAGGTATGTTCTGCTTTAAAGTGCCTTGGTATCGTTGTTAATAGTTGTGTGTCAGTTATCTCCTGTGCGGCTTCAATCGCTAGCACATGCTCACGAATCCGTTTTTTAAATTGTCGTGAGGTCATCCCTACATAGATTTTTTCGCAGGGGCATATGGCCCAATAGATTACCCCCACTGTTGTACAATCAATGGGGTGAGTGATTTTGTATTCTTTTTTGTGGGACATGTCCCAAAAAATGTCACTTCTGTCCATGTTTGTGCATGCGACACATTTACCACAACATTTGTTTCCCCATCGTGGGCCTTTTGAGCCAAACGGATTTGGGGGGCGTGTTACATAGTGACTCTTCACTAAATGGTCCCTCAAGTTTTTTCCTCTCCTGAAGGTAATGCTCGGATGTTCTTTTATATATTAATTGTAAAACAAGAGGCATTGTTTATGCCATTCAATGCTCGTGCCCCAAAATCTATGTTGGCAAGACGTCCCAGGAGTTTAGGAGGAGAATTTCACAACATCTTAGTAGCATTAACACAGGAGCTGACACTTCAATTTCCAGACACGTTAGGTCCCACCATTCTGGTGACCATAAGGCCTTAAAATTTTGGGGCATTTGCAAGAAAACTTTAGGTGCCAGGAGAAGAGACCTGGATGCCATCCTTTTACAGGAAGAGACCAGGTGGATATATAGGCTTGATAGCCTTAGCCCCAATGGTCTCAATGAAGGTTTTGCCTTCACAGCCTTTCTTTAAAAGCCATAGGGAGAGGTACTACCACTTGTTGGTTTTCTCAACTATTGCAGTCCTACTAATTTCGCTTAGTACTGCAGTAATTGTATTTTTTGACATATGTTTCAACTTTTCGGATTATACTCTACTTTTCTTTGAAACTTTTGGGTTGCCATAAGGACGGTATTGTTTTTTTTTAACCACCTTTGAGGGCTTCTGTAGATCTCTTAGGGAGATATTTGACCTATTCAAATAGTTACATCTACTGTGGTCACCCCCCTTTTTGCTAGTAGGATCCAGGGTTCTGTAATAAAGGTTTTAAATTCACAAATATGGCACTCATTCTCATCATGATATAGCTCTACTGCTCAGGGTTGTGAGCCCTGCTGTCTTATTTCTGTGTCCCATTCACCCATAGTTTTCTGACATTTCACTGTCAGCACTTATAAAGAAATAATTTTGCACACCTGTATACACTTTCTGGTGTTTATGGCTTATATATATCCTTTTGCCCTTATGGTTTTCTGGACATATACACTATCTAGTAACAGGCTCGTACCACCTTTAATAATAATAGGCAAGTATGATATACAAACTTAATAGGCACTCTTTGCCATCTTTCCATCTAGATTGCATTTGTTATATTAGTTTAGACCAAATGCAATCTGCATTATAGTAGTCACTTCCCCCTGTATTTAGATTGCTCAAGTAGTCTTCACTAATATATGTGAAGTGGTCTGCGCCTCTTTTCTGCGCAGCGCAAGCCCAATGTCTGGGTCTAATCTAGCTCCAATGCCTTTGTACCTGGACGGAGTGTATGCGTATCTTTGTGCTGGCGCAGCGCATGCGCACTGCACACATGCGATCTGGATTTAGTCTAAGTGCCGGCGCATCTCTTAAGTGTACGGCGCGATCTGATGACGTAATTGGCAGGCGCCTGATACCGGGGGATGACCTGCTTTGAACCCTGCTTCCTGCTTTAAGGTGACAGGTCAATAACTAGGCTTACTTAATTGATGAGTGGACGAGCGCTCTGTCAATCAGCCCCTAGGGCATTTAACCTGCCGTCTTTTTGGCCACACCCATTGCTGCCCATTTCCCCTGAAGAAGCCAGTTTAACTGGCGAAACATGTCGGGGGGCACTTTTTCCTGTTTTAATGTGCGGTCTCCTTCCTCATAGTGTTTGAACTGTGGCTGTCCGAAAGGACCAGCATACTAGCACAGTTATCTATCAATCAAGTTTGATACACCGTTTACAGTGTTTGCCGGAACTGTGGAGCTTTGGCTAATAGTTCAACTCTTAGCTGATTAGCTGTGTGTATGGGAGACTCTTTTCTCCCGTTATAGAGGGCTGATGTCGCTTTAGTCCCCTCTGCTTTACACTGCCACGGATAGCAGTATTGAGCCTATATCAGTCCTGCAGACGGCGACACTGTTACCTATCAGTGAGAGGGTGGGAGATAGTGCACTCTCCTGGTCCCTCTCAATTATAAAGTCCAGTCCTGTGAAGTTGAGACTGTAATTTTAACTTTAGGATCTTTGAATTGTAGAAAATTAATAAAGATACCCCATCCTTTTTCATTTACCTATTGTGATGTAGGTTTTAGTATACTAAAAATAAAAGTGAAGTTTTAAGTAACACCTGGGTCAAGATAGGTCTCATTGCCTTGGTGGCATTAGTTAATTTAACCACCTCAGCCCCCCTAGCTTAAACACCCTTAATTACCAGGCCACTTTTTACACTTCTGACCTACACTACTTTCATCATTTATTGCTCGGTCATTACCTTACCACCCAAATGAATTGTACCTCCTTTTCTTCTCACTAATAGAGCTTTCATTTGGTGGTATTTCATTGCTGCTGACATTTTTACTTTTTTTGTTATTAATCGAAATTTAACGATTTTTTTGCAAAAAAATGACATTTTTCACTTTCAGTTGTAAAATTTTGCAAAAAAAAACGACATCCATATATAAATTTTTCTCTAAATTTATTGTTCTACATGTCTTTGATAAAAAAAAAATGTTTGGGTAAAAAAAAAATGGTTTGGGTAAAAGTTATAGCGTTTACAAACTATGGTACAAAAATGTAAATTTCCGCTTTTTGAAGCAGCTCTGACTTTCTGAGCACCTGTCATGTTTCCTGAGGTTCTACAATGGCCAGACAGTACAAACACCCCACAAATGACCCAATTTTGGAAAGTAGACACCCTAAGGTATTCGCTGATGGGCATAGTGAGTTCATAGAACTTTTTATTTTTTGTCACAAGTTAGCGGAAAATTATGATTTTTTTTTCTTTTTCTTTTTTTCTTACAAAGTCTCATATTCCACTAACTTGTGACAAAAAATAAAAACTTCTATGAACTCACTATGCCCATCAGCGAATACCTTGGGGTGTCTTCTTTCCAAAATGGGGTCACTTGTGGGGTAGTTATACTGCCCTGGCATTCTAGGGGCCCAAATGTGTGGTAAGTAGTTTGAAATCAAAATCTGTAAAAAATGGCCGGTGAAATCCGAAAGGTGCTCTTTGGAATGTGGGCCCCTTTGCCCACCTAGGCTGCAAAAAAGTGTCACACATGTGGTATCTCCGTACTCAAGAGAAGTTGGGCAATGTGTTTTGGGGTGTCATTTTACATATACCCATGCTAGGTGAGATAAATATCTTGGTCAAATGCCAACTTTGTATAAAAAAATGGGAAAAGTTGTCTTTTGCCAAGATATTTCTTTCACCCAGCATGGGTATATGTAAAATGACACCCCAAAACACATTGCCCAACTTCTCCTGAGTACGGAGATACCAGATGTGTGACACTTTTTTGCAGCCTAGGTGGGCAAAGGGGCCCACATTCCAAAGAGCACCTTTCGGATTTCACCGGCCATTTTTTACAGATTTTGATTTCAAACTACTTACCACACATTTGGGCCCCTAGAATGCCAGGGCAGTATAACTACCCCACAAGTGACCCCATTTTGTATAGAAGACACCCCAAGGTATTCGCTTATGGGCATAGTGAGTTCATGGAAGTTTTTTTTTTTTGTCACAAGTTAGTGAAATATGAGACTTTGTAAGAAAAAAAAAAAAATCATCATTTTCCGCTAACTTGTGACAAAAAAATTAAAAATTCTAGGAACTCGCCATGCCCCTCACGGAATACCTTGGGGTGTCTTCTTTCCAAAATGGGGTCACTTGTGGGGTAGTTATACTGCCCTGGCATTCTAGGGGCCCAAATGTGTGGTAAGGAGTTTGAAATCAAATTCTGTAAAAAATGACCAGTGAAATCCGAAAGGTGCTCTTTGGAATATGGGCCCCTTTGCCCACCTAGGCTGCAAAAAAGTGTCACACATCTGGTATCTCCGTATTCAGGAGAAGTTGGGGAATGTGTTTTGGGGTGTCATTTTACATATACCCATGCTGGGTGAGAGAAATATCTCGGCAAAAGACAACTTTTCCCATTTTTTTATACAAAGTTGGCATTTGACCAAGATATTTCTCTCACCCAGCATGGGTATATGTAAAATGACACCCCAAAACCCATTCCCCAACTTCTCCTGAGTACGGCGATACCACATGTGAGACACTTTTTTGCAGCCTAGATGCGCAAAGGTGCCCAAATTCCTTTTAGGAGGGCATTTTTAGACATTTGGATCCCAGACTTCTTCTCACGCTTTAGGGCCCCTAAAAAGCCAGGGCAGTATAAATACCCCACATGTGACCCCATTTTGGAAAGAAGACACCCCAAAGTATTCAATGAGGGGCATGGCGAGTTCATAGAAAAAAAAATTTTTGCCACAAGTTAGCGGAAATTGATTTTTTGGGTTTTTTTCTCACAAAGTCTCCCTTTCCGCTAACTTGAGACAAAAATTTCAATCTTTCATGGACTCAATATGCCCCACAGCGAATACCTTGGGGTGTCTTCTTTCCAAAATGGTGTTATTTGTGGGGTGTTTGTACTGCCCTGGCATTTGAGGGTCTCCGCAATCATTACATGTATGGCCAGCATTAGGAGTTTCTGCTATTCTCCTTATATTGAGCATACGGGTAATGAGATTTTTTTTTTCCGTTCAGCCTCTGGGCTGAAAGAAAAAATGAACGGCACAGATTTCTTCATTCGCATCGATCAATGTGGATGAAAAAATCTCTGCCAAAAAAAAAAAAAGGAGGGGAAAGGCGTCTGCCATGACATAGGAGCTCCGCCCGACATCCATACCCACTTAGCCCGTATGCCCTGGCAAACCAGATTTATCCATTCACATCAATCGATGTGGATGAATAAATCATTGCCGGGATTTTTTTTTTTTTTTATATATATATACAAAGTGTTTGCCAAAGCATATGAACACCGCCACCTCCTCAGCTCATATGCCTCGGCAAACGTATCTTTTACTGCAGAGGAGAAATCTCGTCTTGCAGCGCCGCATACACCGACTTGTGTGTAATCTGACAGCAGCGCAATGCTTCTGTCAGATTAGTCGATCGGTTGGGTCCACCTGGAAGGTAAAAAAAAAAAAAAAAGAAAAAACCAGGCCGCAACGCAATAAATTTTATTAACTTTATAATAACTTTTGAACAGAACATATAAACTTTTTTTTTACTTTTTTAACTGAAAGTTAACTTTTTTGCTTACTGGTGTTTTTGTTTTTTTTTACCTTTTATAGGACAAACCTCTCCTTCCCCATGGGACAATGTGCAAAGCGCAAATCGCCCAAAGATGTGGCGAAGTACATTATGCACTTTATCCCAGGTGAAAGGAGAGGTTTGCAGCAGCTGTGAGTAAAAGGGCCCTAATAGCCCTGTGTGCCTGTCCTGTGAGATGCAATCCCTATGCTAAGTGTACCTGTGTGTGGTACTTCCGGAAACACTCACCAAAGCATAGGGCAGGGTGGTCAGGACAGAAATAGCGGGTGTCACGCCTTATTCCACTCCTGCTACAGACACGACATCTTTTTCGGGGTGACGGTTGGGTTGAGGTACCAGGAATGACACTGGGGAAATGTCGCTTGTGTAGACGGCTAACTACACTGGTGGTTGGGGCCACGGAACCTCCTGGATACAGGAGGTTCTCGATGATCTCTTCTTGAAATTTGAGGAAGGATCGTGTTCTCCCAGCCTTACTGTAGAGAACAAAACTATTATATGCAGCCAATTGAATTAAATATACAGACACCTTCTTATACCAGCGTCTGGTGCGTCGGGAAACTAAATACGGAGACAACATCTGGTCATTGAAGTCCACCCCTCCCATGAGCAAATTATAGTCGTGGACACAGAGGGGCTTTTCAATGACACGGGTTGCTCGCTCAATTTGTATTGTCGTGTCTGCGTGAATGGAGGAGAGCATGTACACGTCACGCTTGTCTCTCCATTTCACCGCGAGCAGTTCTTCGTTACACAAGGCAGCCCTCTCCCCCCTTGCAAGATGGGTGGCAACGAGCCATTGGGGGAAGCCCACGCGACTAGTTCGCGCGGTGCCACAGCAGCCAATCTGTTCTAGGAACAAATGCCTGAAGAGGGCCACACTTGTGTAGAAATTGTCCACATAAAGATGGTACCCCTTGCCAAATAAGGGTGACAACAAGTCCCAGACTGTCTTCCCACTGCTCCCCAGGTAGTCAGGGCAACCGACCGGCTCCAGGGTCTGATCTTTTCCCTCATAGATCCGAAATTTGTGGGTATAGCCTGTGGCCCTTTCACAGAGCTTATACAATTTGACCCCATACCGGACGCGCTTGCTTGGGATGTATTGTTTGAAGCCAAGGCGCCTGGTAAAATGTATTAGGGACTCGTCTAAGCAGATGTTTTGCTCTGGGGTATACAAATCTGCAAATTTCTGGTTGAAGTGGTCTGAGGGGCTGAATTTTGTGGAGCCGGTCAAAAGCTGGGTGGCCTCTGGGACGGGAGGTGGTGTTGTCGCTAAAGTGCAGGAAACGCATGATGGCCTCAAATCGTGCCCTGGACATAGCAGCAGAGAACATGGGCATGTGATGAATCGGGTTCGTGGACCAATATGACCGCAATTAATGCTTTTTGGTTAGACCCATGTTGAGGAGAAGGCCCAGAAAAATTTTAATTTCGGAAACTTGGACTGGTTTCCACCGGAAAGGCTGGGCATAAAAGCTTCCCGGGTTGGCGGATATAAATTGAGTGGCATACCGATTTGTTTCTGCCACGACTAAGTCCAAGAGCTCCGCAGTCAAGAACAGCTCAAAAAATCCCAGGGCCGAACCGATCTGAGCTGTCTCAACCCGAACTCCAGACTGGGCGGTGAAAGGGGGAACTACAGGTGCGGCTGAAGTTGGGGACTGCCAATTAGGATTTGCCAGCACCTCAGGGACTCTACGGGCCTGTCTGTGCGGTGGCTGCGACGGGGTAACTACTGCACGTGCCACCGTACCAGCTTCAACTGCCCTTCTGGTGCTCGCCACGTCACCATGTTGTACGGCAGTGCTGTTACTAGGTCCAGGGAGGGCTGCGCTGCTGGTGTATGCCTCACCACGTGATCCGACAGCGCCAGCCCCACTCTGCTGCTCTTGAAGCGGATCCTGCGCAACCTGTGGTCTAGCGACACGGGGCCGGGTACGCCTGGTTCTATCAGGGACCTCAACCTCCTCGTCCGAACTTTGGGTCAGAGTGCCACTGCTTTCTACAGGTTCATATTCTGACCCACTAGATTCGTCAGATGATGGTTCCCATTCCTCATCCGACTGGGTCAGAATCCTGTAGGCCTCTTCAGAAGAATACCCCCTGTTTGACATTTGGACTACTAAATTTAGAGGTATTCCCTGAGACTACCCAAGAAAAAAAGCAAGCCTGTCTTACAAAGGGGAGGCTAGCGAAGTACCGGAGGCCGCTGCGGTTGATAAAAAATATCAAAACTGATTTTTTTTTTATCGCCGCAGCGCTTGGAAAGTGATTGTGCAGTGATCAAAAAAATATATATTTTTTGTCACTGCGGCGGGGCGGGCGTGGGTGAACGCACGTGTGGGCGACCGATCAGGCCTGATCGGGCAAACACTGCGTTTTGGGTTGAGGGCAAACTAAGGTGACACTAATACTATTATAGATCTGACTGTGATCAGTTTTGATAACTTACAGATACTATAAAAATACAAATGCTGATTAGCGATACGCTAATCAGCGAATCAGTGACTGCGGTGGGCTGGGCGCTAACTGACGCTAAACTACCTAACCAAGGGGCCTAAACTATCCTAAAACCTATCAGTCAATACCAGTGGGAAAAAAAAGTGACAGTTTACACTGATCACTTTTTTCCTTTCACTAGGTGATTGACAGGGGCGATCAAGGGGTTAATTCGGGTGATGGGGGGTGATCTGGGGCTAAGTGTAGTGTTGGTGGGTACTCACAGTGATCTCTGCTCCTCTGCTGGAACCAACCGACGAAAAGGACCAGCAGAGGAGCAGACAAGCCATTTAACACATCATATTTACTAATATAATGTGTTATCTGGCTTGTGATTTGATTTTTTGAAAATCGCCAGCCTGCCAGCCACGATCATTGGCTTGCAGGCTGGTGACGAAACACTCTTCTAACTTTTGCCGGCCCGCGATGCGCATGCGCGGGCCGGCTTTGAGCGAAATCTCGCGCCTCGCGAGATGACGCATATATGCGTGACTGTGCGCAGGGCTGCCGCCTCCGGGACGCGATCCTGCGTTAGGCGGTCCGGAGGCGGTTAATTATGTATACTCAGGGCACTGCAGGAGTTGATGTTTTTATAAAATAAAAGCCAATCACATTCATCTGTTTTTAATGGACATTTTGAAAGACTATGAAAAACGGATGCAAAACAGCCATTAAAAAAAGACTGATGACCAGGATGCAAAAATGGTTGAAAAATGGCCATGAAAAATGGAGTGTGTTTTAATGGCGTTTTTTTTTTTCTTTCACTGTCATGTGCATGTAGCCTCATATTCTCTAGCAGATGACATCACAAATAGTGTTTCTAAGGAAACAAAAGCCACCGTGCCAGAATTCTAATGATGACACCACAAGAAGTGTAACCATGTTAGGATTCTAATGATGACATCACAAATGGTGCCTTAGCATGAGAGCGGCCATATTGAATGTACTGGGCTCACACTTTGTGAACATACCGTTAAGGGAGATATCACTAGTGCATAAAGTATTACCTGGGGGGATAATTTATTTTGAAACTTGTGTTAGTTTTCTGGCATAGTATAAGGCACAAACAAAAATTTGCGAGCTTACATAATGCAATTTTGAAAATTCTTAACTCATCCCTTCAGGCTCCAGCTCTGAACCAATGCCCTTAGGATACCCATAGAAAATAGGGCTGAGTACAATTTGTGCAATTTGATAATTAAGATAAATAAAAAAAAATTTTATCTTTTAAAAGAAACTATGTTTATTATAAAACAGTTTAGGTTTTTAGCGCATTTTCTGAGGCGCTCTTTAAGGGAGGCAGTAGCTCCGTCACCAGGATTGGCTGGATTCAGGTCCGCTAACTTGTAGAGAGGAGGTTGGGGGTCGAACTTCTGGCAGATTTTCAGGGACGAAATAGTGTCACAAGAGGTTCCTCATGTTGTTTTGTAGTCAGATCTTAGAAGAGAAAATATCCAAATAAGAAAAACAGTTTGCAAAAAAACAAGGAGAAGACGGAGGGAAGGGGCCAAACTTACCAGGCCTGGTGGTGCTCTTCTCATCTTCATGGGAATTTCAGATGGTTTGGATGGTAAAAACCATCTGTAGATGGTAAGTGGGCCCCAAGGGGTAGATGGTAAATGGGCCACAAGCTGCAGATGGTAAATGGCCCCAAGCCGCAGATGGTAAATGGCCCCAAGCCGCAGATGGTAAATGGCCCTAGGCGGCAGATAGTAAATGGGAACCAAGCAGCAGATGTTATTTTGATGGCCCTGGGGCAGATGTTATTTGGAGGGCCTATCGGCAGATGTTATAGCCGGCGGCATAAGGAACAAGATGGCCGCTTTCTCTTCCGGGGGTAAGAGGCCCTGATGTTGGTGGTGACCCCCTGAAGATCCTCCATCTCGACATCATCAGGATACTGGCGAGGGCCAATATCCATCTTGTCGTCATCGCTGGGAACAGATTTCATTTCTTCATCATCTGGATACTGGCGAGGGCCGACATCCATGCTCTCTACAGCATTCACCACAGGAACGGTCTTTGGAACCAACCTCCTCCTCTTCCTAGATTTCCCCATGGTGACAGACAGCTAGAGAAACTGACACTGCTGTCAGGGTGTGACCCCGATTTATAGGATTAGACCACACCCCCTGATTATTATGTCATAAGTAGGTGAGTCATGCCCCTATTATGACATCACAAGTAAAGGGGTCATAGCAAGTGGGGGTTGGGATTAAGCACGCCCATGCCATTCTAATGATGACATCACAAGAAGTGCCTTAGCATGAGAGTGGCCCTATTGAATGTAATGGGGTCACACTTTGCACTGAGGGGTGTTCTTGGGATAATTTTTTAATAACACAGCATCTATATACATGTCTAAAAGTAGAACTTTGGTCCTTGTAGCAGCCAATAACAGTGCAGGTTTCATTTCATGTTCTGCTCTTGAAAGATAAAATCTGCGCTGCCATTTGTTGCAACAAAAAACTTTTTTTATTTTTGCCCACTTCACCACATCTGCCCCATTGCTACAGTCCTGATCAAAAGTTTAAGACCACTTGAAAAATGGCAAAAAATCTTATTTTACATTGTTGGATCTTAACAAGGTTCCAAGTAGAGCTTCAACATGCAACAAGAAGAAATGAGTGAGACAAAACATTTTTTGAGCATTCAATTAATTGAAAATAACGATTAAACTGAAGGCTGTTTTTCAGCTGATCAAAATTTTAGGACCACATGCCTTTAAAAGGCAAAATCTGTGCAAAGATGTGGATTCATTGTCATTTTCTGTCAGGTAGTCACACGTTGTCATGGCAAAGGCAAAAAAACTCTCCCTTTTTGGACGTGGTCGGGTTGTTGAACTGCATAAGCAGGGTCTCTCACAGCGCGCCATCGCTACTGAGGTGGGACGCAGTAAGACAGTCATTTGGAATTTCTTAAATGATCCTGAGGGCTATGGAACAAAAAAGTCAAGTGGAAGACCCAAAAAAATTTCATCAGCACTGAGCTGGAGGATCCAATTGGCTGTCCATTAAGACACTGGACGATCCTCGACCCAAATTAAGGCCCTTACTGGTGCTGACTGCAGCCCCATAGCCATCAAACGGCATCTGAGACTGAAGGGCTTCAAAACAAAAAACATCTTCAAAGACCTCGTCTCCTTGAACGCCACAGAACTGCTCGTTTGGACTTTGCAAGAGAGCACCAAACATGGGACATTCAAAGGTGGAAGAAAGTTTTATTCTCTGAGAAAAAATTTAACCGTGATGGTCCTGATCGTTTCCAACGTTACTGGCATGACAAGCAGATCCCACCTGAGATGTTTTCTACGTGCCACAGTGGAGGGGGCGCCATAATGGTCTAGGGTGCTTTTTCCTTCAGTGGAACAATGGAGCTTCAGGAAGTGCAGGGGTGTCAAACGGCCGCTGGCTATGTCCAGATGTTGCAGAGAGCATTCCTCATGACTGAGGGCCCTCGTCTGTGTGGTAACGACTGGGTTTTTCAACAGGACAACGCTACAGTACACAATGCCCGCAGGACAAGGGACTTCTTCCAGGAGAATAACATCACTCTTTTGGCCCATCCTGTGTGTTCCCCTGATCTAAATCCAAGTGAGAACCTTTGGGGATGGATGGCAAGGGAAGTTTACAAAAATGGACAACAGTTCCAGACAGTAGATGGCCTTCGTGCGGCCGTCTTCACCACTTGGAGAAATGTTCCCACTCACCTCATGGAAACGCTTGCATCAAGCATGCCGAAACGAATTTTTGAAGTGATAAACAATAACGGCGGAGCTACTCTTTACTGAGTTCATGTTTGGAAGTTGGATTTCTGTTTTGGGGGGGTTTAGTTTTTTTTTTGGAGGTGTGGTCCTAAACTTTTGATTAGCTGAAAAACAGCCTGTTTTCGTTTATTCGTTGTTTTCATTAAATTGAATGCTCAAATTTTTTTTTGTCTCACTCCCATTTCTTCTTGTTGCATGTTGAAGCTCTACTTGGAACCTTGTTAAGATCCAGCCATGCTAAATATGATTTTTTGCCATTTTTCAAGTGGTCTTAAACTTTTGATCAGGACTGTATCTAAATCTCTCAACCTCTCAGTTTTCATTTTTAAAATTGCTTTGGAAAAATGAAAGCAGTTCTGTGATTGGTTGCTAGGGGCAACAAGGACAGTTTTACTGTTGATCTGACCCAATGTGCGAGATGATAGGAGAAATACATTGTGTAATGATGGTTTCTAATATATTGTGTATGAGATGGAGATGGTGGGAGTGACAAATTATGTATAAGATGGAAGAGATGCATTGTGTGTGACATGATGGGAGTAATAAACTGTGAGATGATTGGAGTGCTTACAGATAGTTATCTATAATGTTACATTTTCACAATAAAACATTTTAAAGATATTTCCGATAGTTTACAGTGGATTATTGTGCTATATACAGGACCATACATGGGTTATAGTGTAATATATAGGACTATTCATGGTATGTAGTGTAATATACAGGACTATAAATAGGGTGCAGTGTAATATACAGGACTATACACGGGGTGCAGTATAATATACAGGACTATACATGGGGTGCAGTGTAATATACAGGACTATACATGGGGTGCAGTATAATATACAGGACTATACATGGGATGCAGTGTAATATACAGGACTATACATGGGGTGCAGTGTAATATACAGGACTACACATGGGGTGCAGTGTAATATACAGGACTATACATGGGGTGCAGTGTAATATACAGGACTATACATGGGGTGCAGTGTAATATATAGGACTATTCATGGTATGTAGTGTAATATACAGGACTATAAATAGGGTGCAGTGTAATATACAGGACTATACACGGGGTGCAGTGTAATATACAGGACTATACATGGGGTGCAGTGTAATATACAGGACTATACATGGGGTGCAGTGTAATATACAGGACTATACATGGGGTGCAGTATAATATACAGGACTATACATGGGGTGCAGTGTAATATACAGGACTATACATGGGGTGCAGTGTAATATACAGTACTATACATGAGGTCCAGTGTAATATACAGGACTATACATGGGGTGCAGTGTAATACAGTACTATACATGGGGTGCAGTATAATATACAGGACTATACATGGGGTGCAGTATAATATACAGTACTATACATGGGGTGCAGTGTAATATACAGGACTATACATGGGATGCAGTGTAATATACAGGAGTATACATGGGGTGCAGTGTAATATACAGGACTATACATGGGGTGCAGTGTAATATACAGTACTATACATGGGGTGCAGTGTAATATACAGTACTATACATGGGGTGCAGTGTAATATACAGGACTATACATGGGAGGCAGTGTAATATACAGAACTATACAGTGTTGGACTAGAGTGCCTAGGGCCCACCAATAAAATGTATTTTGGGGGCCCACTGTATGGATACATTCAAATATTACCTGCTCACACAGCAGCGTACAGCAGCAAGATGCTACCAGATGATTGAATATGGGGGTCCCTGCAGCAACTTTGAGAAGGTAGGTCCTGGGGAGAAGAGGACACTGGCAGCTTTCCCCTATACCTAGAAGTCATCTCATCTCTGATCGTGTCGATAATAATAAACTGGGGAGTTTCTTTAATAATCAATCAAGTGTTTTATATGTACATCGGCTGGTTGAGGTGCTGTACATTGAATATATGTATGTAGTGCAGTAAGTCTACTGTGTTATGTGCCACTTGTGCAGGGAATGGGAAACTAGGGGCCACCTTGCTCAGGGGCCCACCGGGGGATTCACCTGTAACCCTGTCGGCCAGTCCGAGCCTGACTGTTATAATGCTCACCCTGAAGTGCCCCAGTATTTATATCACCCCCTACTGTTATATCGCTCGCCCTGAAGCCCTCCCAGTATTTATAATGCCCCCTGCAGTGCCCCCTGTAGTTATATGCCTCTGTTTACTGTCCTCAAAAATTATAATTCCTCAGCCCCTCCACCATACAGTCCCATGTAAATAACATTATTTCCCTTCTCCGCCATAGAGTGCCATGTAAATACCATCACACCATCTCTCCAGCCCCCTCTAATATACAGTCCCATGTCAATAACATCCCTTTCTATCTACAGCCCCCTCTAAAATACAGTCCCATGTAAATAACATCACACCATCTCTCCTGCCCCCTCAATATACAGTCCCACGTAAATACCATTACCCCCGCCTCAGCCGTCTTCAACATAGTCTCATTTAAAGAACATAACCCCCTCCCCAGCCGCTTTCAACATACAGTCCCATGTAAATAACCACCCCTCAATATTCAGTCCCATGTAAATAACATCACTTTTCCCCCCAGTCACTTTCAACATACAGTCCCATGTAAATAAAATCACCCCTCCCCAGCCACCTCCAACATGAAGTCCCATGTAAATCACAACACCCTTCAACATTCAGTCCCATGTTAATAATATCACTTCCTCCCACAGCCGTATTCAACATATAGTCCCATGTAAATAACATCACCCTGCCCCAGCCACCTCCAACATGCATTCCCATGTAAATAGCATCACTCCCTCAACTTTCAGTCCCATGAAAATAACATCACTCCACCCCACTGTCTCATGTAAATAACTTCCCTCCCTTCAGCCCTAACATACAGTCCCAGTTAAATAACTACAACTCCCAACATTGCTCTGCCTCTCACACTGAGTAATCTACCCCTTTACTTACCTCTCCTCATGTAGCAGACCTCACCACAGCTTCTTCCCAGGACTTCTCTTCACTGCTGAGTCGTCCTTTCCTGCACTGGTCACATGACGGTGACATTATCGCAGGTCCTTTTCAGCTACTGCATTTAGCACTGATCACATGACCTGTGATGTCATCACAGGTCCTTCAGCTCTTGCAGGGCATTAGAATTGTATTGCTGTCCTGAAGATGGCAATACAGTTGTATCTAGCAGGCAGGCAGTACATTCGGGGCCTGGGACAAAACATCTAGGGGCCCAGGCCCCGAATGTTTTAACCTAGCAACGCCCCTGATACTCACACATATACTGTATATATATCTATATATACACACACACACACACACACTGTACATATATCTATATACTCACAGGTCCACTGTACATATATCTATATACTTACACATACACTGTACATATATCTATATACTCACACATACACTGTATATATACTCACACATACACTGTACATATATCTATATACCCCAACGTCCACTGTACATATATTTATGTCGCACCAGGGCGGACTGGCTCTACTTCCTTACGGCGGATGTTCTGGCCATCCCGAAGGGATCCAGTACCTCTGGCTGTAAAGGGCTCGGCAAGTAGTCTTCCTCTCTGGGGGGTGATTCTTGCACGATTCCACAGGCTGCGGTCTCCCTCCTCCTCGGCATCTGGCAATTGATGACCGTTGTATTGATGGTTACCGACGCTATTGCCACACACGCTTGCTGTGGGAGAAGTGTTGGGGTCGCTGGTAAGCCTGGTATGAGGAGCTCCGGCTCTGGCTATGGTCTTTCCTTAAATCGGAGCACGCCATCTGTTGAGGGACGTGTTGGATTTAAATATATATGTATATATGCATGTATATTGGCCCTTTTGCATGGGCCGGTCCAGGTGGTATGGGTGTATACATGGAGATGTATGTATGCCCCCTTGTCGGCATACATCTCTATGTATGTACATGCATGTAGATGTGCCCCAAACATCTATATGGATGTATATACCTAAGTGCCACCAGGTTGGGTGGATATATATGATCCCCAGGTTGTGTAGTGTGTATATGTGTACATATATATACACTGCTCAAAAAAATAAAGGGAACACAAAAATAACACATCCTAGATCTGAATTAATTAAATATTCTTCTGAAATACTTTGTTCTTTACATAGTTGAATGTGCTGACAACAAAATCACACAAAAATAAAAAAATGGAAATCAAATTTTTAAACCCATGGAGGTCTGGATTT